>NW_007249505.1:114093-162545 GCF_000164805.1 Carlito syrichta
CTCCCTACCTGTTCACCTCTTCCCCACTCCCCACTTGTCACCCCTCCCCCACACCCCATCTATTCGCCCCTCCCCCACTCTCCACCGGATCACCTCTTTCCCACCTCCCATTTGGTCGCCCTTCCCCCATAGCCCCATCTGCTCACCCCGCCCCTACAGCCCACCTGTTCCCCTATTCACCCTCCCCCAGTTACCACCTTTCACCCTTCCCTCACTCCTCACATATTCACCCCTCCCCAATCCCCTACCTGTTCACCCCTCCCCCACTATGAACTGTCACCCATGAAAAGAAGAAACAAAATCCAGGGTATGACCTTCTGGACTCACAGTGTCCTTCAAAAACGATGCAAAGACACTCCAGGGAGAACAGGCTACAGCAAGAATGTTGCATTTTTGCAGATGTTTAAAACATCGATCAACTCTTTTGGATTAAGGCCCTGGTGGAAAAACCAACCCTTGGAGCTGATGCAGCTCATCCAGTTCTTCCCTCTTAGTACAGACGACAAGATGAGGGCATCTGAGCAGAGAAGTGGCTACTGCAGGGATACCTGGCCAGGTGGGGTCAGTGGGAGTTGAAGCCCAGTGACTAGAAATTGGTGGCATCTCCAGGTGGGGCAGTGCACCAGGCACACACAGCAGAAGCAACGGACAGAGCTGCAAGGTCAGTGTTTCAGGAATTCCTAAAGGGAGGAGCCAATGGCAGAGGGATGCTAGAGTGTGGGTGGAAGGGGGGCCCAACACCTGAGAAGTGGGAGCCCAATACCAGTCTCTCAGATGACAGAGGTCACCAGCCCCTTGAGAGCTGGGCACAGCAAAAGACAAGCCTGCAGAGACCAGGAGAGGCCGAGCAGACACTTGACAACAGAGGAGCCATGTCTGAACCACTCAGTGTGCCCATGCTGGCTCAGGACTGGGGCACAGGCCAGGATGCCACCCCCATCCAGCCAGCATGGCCTCTGGGAATTCTGAGACAGAGGGGGCATGGTGGAGAGGACACTTTTGTCCATCTGCAATTTTTATGGGTCAGGAAAGAGAAAAGAAACAAAGACAGGTGATTTGGCCACGAGGGGCAGAGCTCCTGAAAGAACGAACCAGGCATCCCTGCAGTACCGATTTATTTTATTTCATTTTTTAATCTCAAGAAAAAGATAAGCTAATATTGTGGGAACAGAATATTTTTTTAATTGAAACTCCCAGCACCCTCAAAACAGAAAACAGAAAGAGAGCGGTGACACAGATTCATGTAACAATGTGGGATTCCATCCTGTGACGGAGGGACTATGTCCAGGCGCCAGTTGCGCAGTCAGCAGAAGCTCCAGAAGCTCCATCGTTATTTGTGAACACTCACGTTAGAAGAAGGCAATGTGGGCTCTCCTCGAGAGGGATTCACTTGGAAAACCAATTACCATCAAATGCTGCACATTTTCAAGACTCGGCCCAGACTGTAAATCAGGAACACCCCCAACAAGCTAAAGCAGTATGTGGTACTTGAGGGCCCGGGGGACCCTGTTGATAACCAGCCTCCCATCGTAGCTCAGGGAGGCAAACAGCCATGGGTCGGCTGAGGACCAGTCCACGGCGTACACGCTGTCTTCATGCTCCTCGTAAGTTGCAATGACATTGTCCTGCAGGGGCTCCTTACTCCTGCAATCCGAGAAAAACACGGATGTGAGCAAGGCAGCACCAGCTGAGTGGGCTGGAGAGGACATGAGCAAGGCCACCAGGACACGGCTGGGTCCCGTGGCCTTGGGAAGAATGACAGGAGCCCACACTGAGGCCAACGGATGGCCCCTGCAGAAGTACAGGAGTCCTTGCTACAGCTGTGACGAGCAGGGATTTCTCGAGTGGTCTGTGGAAGTCCATGTTATTATTTGGTGGTATCTTGGCAACTCTGGTCCTGAGACCCTGGGTGCCTGGGGTGATGTTCTGTCAGAGATGTGATGACGGGCCTCCTTGGTTCAGGGGAAAGGATGTGAAAGGACATAGGGAAATGGCCACTGTGTCTGAGGAAAACAGGACCTACAAGCTCCTATAACCTGAGCAGAAAGGACCTCGGGGAGCAGCTAGACATCTGACAAGGTTACAGGGCATCACCAGGCCCAGTATCCCAGGAAGAGGCACTGCCAGTGGCCAGCAGATGCCATGTGACAAATACCAAGTACATACATCCTCATGGGGGGTTTCTATTTTCCCACGTTTAACAGGACATCTGAATTGCAGGTTGTCATCAGAACATGCCTGCCGGCCACAGACACCTCCTTCCTTCTTCCCTTGCTCCTGTGAAGCCGCCCACATGGAGGGTAACATAGGCATCCACCACACAGGTTCCAACTAAGTAAGCAATCAGGGTGTCCCCAAAAGACATATTCAGCCAGTAACCGCAGACCACCCTGGGCCACAGACAGAAGGGATGGCAAAAAAGTCCACGTCCACAGGGCACCACAGGAGAATGCTGGGCAGAAGCCACCACACTATGCTTCAATACTGCTTTAGGTCAAGTTTCTAAGTGTCCAACAGAAAAAAAACAGTCAAGAGACAAATGGGCAGATCAGCACTGCAGAAGGCTCCAGATTCAGAGACGTCTTCTCACAGGGTAATTTCAGACTAAGCTCAGGCAGGCAGAGGCAGAATTCCAACAGTGAAACAGTGAAAAGATCTCAAAGCAGAACAACAAACCCTGTCGTATCTGTGGGCTCAAGTGGCTCATCCACTGGGCTTTATACCAGCACCCCCTTCCCCTGGAATCTGAGACCTGAATTTTGGCAGTAGGGTCTGAACCATGCTCAGTCACTACAGAAGCAGCAGCTGCCACCCACACATGAAAATGAGCCAGCTCAAGAAAACAAGGGGCCCCCTTTTAATACTCATACCGCTGATGAGGCTGAGGGTTGCCTACTGCTTTCCCACGGTGCAGAGACACGTGTGGCTGTGCTCAGCTCACTCTGGGAGTTCCAATGACAGCCTCTGATGCCACTAACCAGGACCCCATGTGTTACAAGGACCCCAGGTGTCTCAGGATCCCTGCTGTTACTCCCTGGGGCCCCAAGTGTCACAGGGACATGAGCGTGGAGCCCGACATGAAGAGGATGGCTTTAACTACCTCCCATCTAGGATGCAGTCAGGAACAAAAAACAGAATACAGAGCCAAAATGTTGTGGCTGGAACACATACAACATGGTTGGCCATATGTTTTCAAGAGTCTGGAGCAAAGTATGACCTGGGTTTTGGACTAAGAAGGTTGGCCTGGAGTGTCCATGAGCAAATGGTCAACTCTGAGCTACACTACACACGCTCCAATTCACAACAGTGAGGACACTGATTAGTAGCACATCTCTTGTGGGAGTACTATGAGGACCAGTAGGTGCCAGTTCCTGTTATTATTCGTGTTCAAGTTGAAGGTCAGTGACAGTCTTTTAAATCTTATATGTGGCACTCAAAAAGACTATAAAAAAAAACATTGAGAGATACATATTTTAAAGCTACACCAGAAGGTGTTACCCAACCCACCTACAGTGCCTTTTGAACTGCGAGTCCCTGTCACTGCAGCAAGGAAGGGGATATCACCTAATGACACACCTGGATCTTTCTATACATACAGCCTAGGCCAAGAGGTTACTTGTGAGGAAAGGGAGGCTGCCACACCAGTGCGAGCCGCCCAGCAGTGTGTGTGTCCTTACTTCTCCTCGGGATGGTGCTCCTCCTGGTCACTGATGTCGTCGTCGTCCACCAAGTGGCCAAAGGGCTCGGAGGAGATGGACACCATGTTGGAAAGGATGACTCTGCTGTCGCTGCTGCCAGTGAGGACCAGCTGGTCGTGAGAGTGGTTGTAGCGGACGCTCCACACCCTGCAGGAGGCGAGGGCAGCTGCTGAGATGACCTGCCCCCACGGTGACCTCAACAACACACCAGTGGGCTCTGAGGACCTCACTGGGGTGCAGTTCGCGTTAGGTGCTGTGGTCGTCGACCCCAGTCACAAGGTCAGATGTTAGGCAGTTTTCAGCAGATAGGTTTACTGCACGCTTCTCTAAAACATTCTCTTAAGTCCCAACAAATGGCAAGGAAGACTAAATGTGAGCTTAAGCTGCAGGTGAGGCTTATTGCTCAATGTTCCTGACAAGCCCTTTAAAATTCTAAAGACAGAAATTGCCCCAGAAGTAACATATGGATTAGTAGATTAGCGATAGCCCATGATACCAAACAAAATCTCATGACACCTTCCCAGTCAACAGTTGCTACAGGTCTTGAGGCAACAGCAACGGCAAGAGCACAGGGCCCAGGGGTCTTTTTTGAGCTTTGACTACCAGGATGAGCTTTCTCTGACAAATGCCCTGGAGTTTGGTAAGCTTCACCCTCCCAGTTGTGCCGAGGCTGAGACTGCCTCCAGGGCTGAGGGCAGCAGACAGTGCCTGACAACTCACACTTGGAGACACAGGGCAGGGCCGGGGCCATGGCTGGGCCTATCTGCTCAGACGGCGGTAAATTACAGCAACTCGCTGAATTTGTCAAAACCTAGTATTCTGGGCTTGTTACATTCTCTGATTGCAGAAACAATATGGCTTCTGATAAGAAATTCTAGCAATGCAGAGTCATGGGCCATAGGAAGCAGAAGCCCCTGCTCGCCTGGGAGAGAATTACTGATGAGTTTGGTTCTTCCCCTTCCAGACTTTTCCTCTGTATACCTTGTGTGCGTACCTATATGTGTGCACATATGCACACTTTATTTAATAAAAATGGACTCACACTATACGTACTATTCTACAAGTGGATCTTTTTACCTGCTTAGCAAAAAGCACCCACATATGAAAAATATGAAAATAATATTTTAAAAAGATTCCATGATCTTGGGCATCTTTCCACATCCATACATATACAGACGTTCCTCATTCTTCCTGACAGCTGCATAATCTCTGCTGTGCGGATGTCACCTAATTTACTTAACCTATCCCCTACTGATGGACATTTGGGTGGTTTCCAGTTTTCTGGCATTGCAAACAATGCTGCATGAACATCTGCGCACATTTATTTTCGCATACTTGAACCAGCACTGTTTTGAGAGAAAACAGAATTTAATGTTTTTCTTCTTTTCCTACGTTTATAAATCACAAACATTCAGATTTGGAATTAGTGTTTCTTTAGGAAAAATAAAACTGGGTTGATTGAATGATTCACAGCAGCACAAACTAAGCTGGTTTGTGTCTTTCCCAATGGTAAAGTAATTAGCAAAATAAATTGCATAATCCCTTCTTCCCTGAAGCAGCATGCAGATGAGCTGCCCTACCAGTGGGAGTGTTCCTCCAGGGTCTTCACAGGCTCAGTGACATTTCGGGTGTCCCAGAACTTCACCTTACAGTCGTCTCCACAGCTAGCCAAGTAGTATTGCTTATTGGGATTAAAGTCAAGGTCTCGCACCAGCTGTCCGTGGGCATTCTCTATGCAGTAGATCTGGCTGAGGGAGGAAAAATAAGAACAGCATTAAAAAATATTAAATGGATTATGAAAACCCACTGAGTTCTGCAGGCATGCATCAGTTTCCCGGGACCCTGTCTAATCCCCTGGCCTGGGGCGTTTGGGTTCCCTCGATGTTCCTCCCCTGCATGAAGAGGCTGGCGCCAGGCACCTTCATCCCAGCAACTCTCAGCAGTAAGGCTGCTCTGGTCCCTCCAGGAGTGTATCTGTGACACTCCGGGTGAGCTGTGGACGTGATACTTGTTTGCAGCCGTCAAAAATGTGATTTGGTATCTTGAGAATAAGAGTGTGCCAGAGGGTCTGCAGCTGTCACCGAGAGAATGAAATAGACTTTTGGACAGGAAATGGGACAAATTTTTGGAAGGATACAGTGAGGAAAGAAAAAATGATAGAACAAAGGTATAATATATTGTTATGTTCTTGGTTTTGGGAGAGACGTATAAATGTGTGCATATATGTATGTATATGTATATGGGGGTAGGGAGGAAAAGTTGCAAAAGCTATGAAAAAAATGAAGGAAATGATGTTTGTTACTGTGGGACTTGTTGTTTATCTGTTCACACCATCTCAGAATGTCAACACTGATGGCTCAGTGCAATCCACTCACTCCAAAGACAGAAGACGGTAGTTGTCTGAAATTAGTCACACAGCTGTTTTTTCGATGCATGTGCACTCACAGACATACACACTCACATACTCATGCCCACACATGTACGTGCTCATACATGCATGAGAGGGCAGGCCCACGGTTGCACGCACGCACACTCAAACATACACACACCTAGCATAAGCCTGGGTCCCCAAGGTTTCTGGCTGCTCTCACAGGGTCTGAAATCACAATATTCTGACTATTATGCCTTCTCCTCTTCATGAACCCAGAAGAGAGGGCAGGTCATTCAGTGAGACTGGAGAGTGACTAGGAACAAAAGACCACATCCAGTACACCCACGGGCCCACAGCCTGTGGCTCTGGTCACACTGCCCTCCCACCTCCTCTTGGGTGAACAGAAATCTCTCCTGCACCATTTACCTTCCTCGCTTGGCGGCTTCAGTGGGAATAGGGAACAACCGGGAATATTGTTTGTGCTTTGTGATAATCTTTCACCATCATTGTTCTCTGCTCTCCAAGGTAGACAGACTCAATTCCTTTCTACTTTTTCCTCCCACATTGGATTTTTCAGCCCTAAAGCGCTTTTAAATCTTCTAGTTTGTATATCCTGTGCATTTTCAATATCCTCATTTTTTTCCCTAAAATATGATACCCCAAACCTTAAAATCTTTAAAGGAAACAGGCAAAGGTATAAAATTAAAAATTTGGCAGATTCCTAAGGACTTGTATGGATCGTCACACATGTACTAAGTGTCAGCAGCAGGTTGACTGCATGCCCTAGTGACAATAATTTTAACACAAAAGCACAATATCACCCAAAAGAACCACCAGAGGCATCCTGGGTAAATAAAAAACAAAGATGTTTGCAAAAGGAGAAATAGTCAACGAGATTGTGCCAAGACTCCCTCTGCTGTGGTCCCACTTCTGCAGAAGTCAGCTCTTTGTCACAAAGACACGCATGGGCAAAACAGGTCACTACAGGATGTCACCAATAAAGCCATGTGCACTCTTTTTTTGTTTTTTGTTTTGTTGTTGTTCTCTAATGCCAGCCTTCGAGTTCTTGTCTTTAGATACTGAAATTCTTCACATCCTTCAAAGAACAATGAAAACAAAGAAAAAGATGACCATAGGACGTCGAGAAACAAACTTTAGTAGGATTTTCATCATGGCCGAAGCCTGTGGCTTCCAGCTTCTGATTAGGAAACCAAACAAATCCTTTGCACAGATATGCACAGGCTCAGAAAGTGGCCATTGATTATTTACTAGTCCCTAAATGTTCAGAGGGCCCTCAGAACTAAATTTAAAGTTGTGCCCCCACCCTGGAAGCAACACAAGTTATTACACGACATCCATCTTTTCGGCTCAGTGATAAATTATGGTGTGCTGAGGGGATAAACTGTATCTTTAAAAAGCTTGTGTGGGCTTCTGTTGCCATGGCAACAGATGTGCCACCATCACTCCTTTGCCTATCAAGATCACAACTGGAACAGAAAAATCGCTCTTATTTGTTCCATTAGAACTGCTGGTTGTTGCGTATAATTACTTAAATGACACAATATGATTACCCGACAGGTATGTCTCTTGCAGGCACAGAAATGGCCAAAGATAACTCCATAAGAGAGGCTGAACCAGGGTACTGCAATTGTCAACCCGCGGTGGCTAATCACGGAGACAGGGCATCCCGTGGTCACTGTCTCGCTCGTGAAGTCTTACGAAAGCCCTGATCTTAGTCTTCATTATAAGCCGCCGCTAATGCAGAGATACCAATATGGAACATTAAACAACCAACTGAGGTATGACGGCCCCACAGCAGCGGATGTGCGAGCTTCATCTGGGGCGAAGAAATAAGATGGAGATTTATGACTTCCCACGAAAACGAGATGAAGACAAACAAACCGTGCGTCCCACGTGCACCTGGCTCTGGTCACCTCTGTCACAACCTGGCTTCACTCAGTGAAAGAGGAAAGGAGAAGGGGAGGCAGCCGGGAGTGCAGCAGCACCCCCTGCTGGGCCATGCTCACTGACCTCATGCTCCGCGTGTCCCACCCACGCAGGGTGGTGTCGTTCGCCGTGGCCACTTGGGTGCAGTTGTGATGTGGGCTCCACCGTCCCGAGGTGAACCTCAGTTGCCCCTTTCCTTCCAGAGATGCGGAACTGGCTAGCTGGGATGCCATGGTGTGTTTTCAAGAAATAAGAAGGAAAGAGTAAGTCAAAATCTTCAGAAAACTCAAGAGACCATCCTGTACTCAAGGATATTATTGAAAATAATTATTGAGAATAACTAGGAAGCTCTGTCTTTGTTTTCATCCCTTAAAAGGCAAAAATGTTTGAACCTTATTTGGAAAAAAAAACTATAAAACTGAGCACAGCAAAAAATAGAAAGCATATTAATAGACCTCTATTAAAAAGGACTTGCTTGCAAGTGTGTGATTAGAGATAATCAGCTCAAACTTGAAGAAAACAATTCAAAATAACTCAAACATCTGGCTTTCTCCAAAGACAGAGACAGAACAAGTTAAGTCCACCTGACTTATTATTCTGGAATAACAAAGGGACAAACACATTTTCCTTAATCAAACACTGTTTTCTGCGCACATCCTCTTCCCTCCCCATCTGGAGGACCATGCATCCTTGACATGGAGGTAAACCACCTCGACAGGGCAGTGAGCAGAAAAGGAAGACCTCGCCAAGAGCCACTGGGAGCTTCTCTCAACACTGAATCCTCCTTCTGCCTGAGAGGGTGGGGGCCCTTGTGAACCCGGTGAAGAGTTCTTTTCTTAAAATCTTCCACTCATTTCTCCACCAACCTGGGATTTTATGCACAAAGGCATATCACACTGGCTGCATTGCTATTGCAGTTTTGGGGCTGAATTGTCTATTCACAGAGTGCTTTCTAAAAACAGAGAGGGCTTAGGCCTGCCTCAGGGCATTCTCTGTCATACCTGCCCAGAGTCCTCCCAGGTACACAAACACACCATCAGTTAATTCACTTGAACTGTCAAACCAGCTGTGCTCATTGGAACACTCAGAGCAAGGACCTGCAGGAGCCAGGTGGCCAGCTGCCCTGGGAGGCAGCTCTGCAGAAGCCCCTGAGAAAGGATCTGAATAAGCTGCTGGAAAGGCTGTGAGAGCTCTAGTGACTGTCCTGGTGCTAAAATCTATTCGCCATCTCACGAGATTTATCAAGAGCCCTCGCTGAGAAGTTAGCGTCCAGGCTGGAGATGACCAAGGCCTGAATGTCCCTACAGAGTGAGCAGCCAGTGCATGGTGAGGGCAGGGTCTGATTGGAAACCACGGTGCTGGGGAGCTGGTCCCAGCACCAAATGGAAAAGACATGTAGCTCCCAGTGAGAAGCAAAAGTCACCATCTAACCCAAGCGGAGAAGACCTCAAGGTTTCATGTGCACAGGCTGCAGGACCCTCTTCCCCTTCTCAGCAAGAGCCTCCAGACTTCTAGAGTTTCCACTGGGAGCCTGAGTGACAAGACTCACTGTCTCTCCGGTCTCATGAAAACAGACTGTGGGAGAGATTGGGGAACCCGAAACAATCCTGGTTAGAAGCTGATGAAGACGGTCATCATTAAGAGATGCACAAATGCTAAGCTCAATCAAGATGAGGTGCTGTCAGGTCTGGGAAGAACTGCCACCAACCCAGCAGAGCTCTTGGTGGGAAGAGGCTGAGAGAAGGTGTGGACGCCAGAGACCCATGTGAGGAGCAGGGGCCCCATGGCTTGGCATCTGGGCAGAGACATGGCAGGTGTGCTGTGCGTCTGGGCAGAGCCATGGTGGGCAGGGCTGGGGCAGCACCTTGTGTGCCACTGAGAGTCGGAATAAGGGTGGCCACAGGATGAGTCCAGGGCCCGGGCAGGAAGTACCTGCAGGGTGTGGTCGAGCAGTCAACCTGGATGGCCCACTGGCCTCCATGCTGACAGCCGCTGTTCTGCTCTTCCCCTCCTGAGTTCCCCCTACGTTCAACCCATCCTGCCCTGCCCCAGCCCATCCCCTCCACTGCTTCCTCACAGCCCAGTGGCTTGTGGAAGTCAAAGGATCTCTCCTTAGGAAAAGTTTGGGGGCTTTTGCTTTCCGATACCACCATGAAAATATATGCTCTACTGTCACATATCTCAAGAGTGACTTATTGATCCCCTCTCCATAAAAAGCTAAAGGGCTATTTCTGTTCCATTCAAGAAATGTTAATTGCATTCCTGCTGTGTGGGGACACTGTGGTGGGCATGGTCCCAGAGAGGGACCAAACAGGAAGAAGCCTGAAGAACGCAGAGGAGGAGGAGAGCAGAACCCTGCACTGGGGACTCAGACGAGACCGCACGCCTGGTGCTAGAGGACAGTGAGGGGTCAGGGAGCATCCGTCACGTGCCCCAGACCGGGAAGTGTGGCAGAGGCAGACACCAGAACAGGCAAACGTGTGAGAAGAGCAGGGTTCCGCCCGAGTCAGAAACACCAGGCCATTTGCAGCGGCCTGCTCATAGAGACCAAATCAGCCCAGCGCGAGGCAGAACTGTGGGCCAGCGCCAAGCCCTGTGACCCCAAGTCTGGGTCAGCTGTCAGGAGGGGCAGAGAGACGGAACCAGTGGGGCTGTGCCGCTTATAAGCGGCACATACCTCGAGACAGCGGCAGCATCCACAGCAGCTCAGAAATCAGACATGAACGAGCCGAGCCAAAGGGAAATGAAGCCAAGAAACTCGTAGCATCTCAGGACAAGGTCAGCATGGTGGCTGGACTTTGGGACTGACGTGCACCAGGCATACCCTCCCACCCTCAGCCCAGCTCCTCTCCCCACACCTGCTCAGTCCCCCTCCTTCTCACTCCAGCCCGGCTTCCTCACATCCACAGGGCAGGAGGCAAAGGTGCCCAGCGAGCCAGGGCCAGACATGCCACTGACCCAGCGGAGCAAGCCAGCCTCAGGCCTCTCCCCAGAATTCCTGGAGGATGTCAGCTGGCTCAGGCGGGTCAGGTGCCTGCCAGGAACAATCAACCATGGCAGAGTGGACGTGGGGGCAGGAGGTTGTTATAGCTCTGCTATAAAGTGCTAGGTGTCTCCCACACATTCTATTTCACTCTTCCAGCATCTCTTCCTTTCATGACCTTTGCAGCACATGAAAATGCAGATCAGTTGTGAGGGTGCAGTTATCCTCAGTTGGCATGTGGGAGTTGGGCTCCTTGGAGACACTCAGCATGGATCAGTAACAGCAAATGTGAGCACAGGCTGCTGTAAGGAAAGCAGACTTGGCAGCTCAGCACAACGCAGAGGTGAATGTGCACTGTGCAGGTCAGCACACGGAAGCTAGAAAGGACCCCCATCGCAAAGCCACAGAGGGAAGAAGACAATGACGGAACATTCATGATACGGCACCTCAACTCTAAGCCACAAGATGTTTGGCGAAAGCCAATTTGAGAGTAGCTCAAAAGAAATCTTTCCAACAGCTATGATGGAATACAGCTACCTAAGGAGGAGAATCAGGAGCAACATGACGACAAAAACTAAATGCACTCTAAAATATCGATTATTAGAGATAACGAGTGGGCTCCTCTTTGGCTTTACCTCTTGCAACTTACAGTTAGTTAGGTTCAATGTTTCTAACCTTCACATGGACAATATCAACGAAGGCATATTTTTGTAGTATCCTCTTGAGGTTAAAAAAAATAGTCACACAATTTTTACAGGTGCCATTTTAGTCTTTTGAAGACCTACTTTTTATGTTAATTTAGTATTCACTGATGACAACTAGTATGCTAAAAATGTAAGATCAACAAGCAGATATATTCAAAGGGTTAAATATATTATTCAACTAATCAATATTGTGTTCTAGTTCATTTTCTATTAATCATATTGGTTCATTATCAAACTCTTCAGAGAGATTAAAAACATGAGGTCACATCTTTAGTGGGTAATGTAAGTTCAGAAAAGTGAACTAGCTAGTTCTTGATAAAACCTGTGTGGGGAACACCATACAGGCACTGCAGGAAGGGCAGGTCTGAAACGCTGAATTCTCAACAGTGATTTTGTTATCAAAGTTCTCTGTACTTACATCTAACTCCTTGGAGAAGTTAAATCAGCAAAACTAAGCACTTCCATGTCCAAATCGCTCAGAGCATAGGACACATTCCAAACTTTAGCTTATAGACTAGTCTAGATTTTTGAAACAGTGAGTTAATTAATTAATCCACCAACCAACCACCAATTAACCATACAGCGAGTCAACAAGTACTTATTGAGAGAGCCCTTTGGCCATGCTGAGCAGCACATCAACAGACGGTTTCTGCTCTCCTTGTGCTCAGTATCTGGCTGCAGAGGTGAAGGCATGGAACAAAATAAAATACTTAACTGATAAAACTAATTATCAGTTACTCAATGCCAGGCCCTGGGCTGAGCATTTCATGTTCATGTCCTAGTTAAAGTATCACAATAGTCACATGATGTAGATATTACCACCCCCATCTTACAGATGAGGAAAGCGAGGCTCAGAGAGATTAAGTAATTGTACAATAAAAAAGGTTACAGTAACTAGAGAAAGGTTTCATGAGGTTTAGAAACTGAGAAGGGCTTTAGAGGCAGAAGTGACGTATTCCTACTTCAGTCAGTGAAATAGAGGAGTGACGTATTCCTGGCAAAAATGAAAGCACAAGCAAAGCAGAGAGAGAGGAAACATGCATAAACCTGATTGCATGGGAACTGCACACTGGGAGTGAGAGACAAGATGGAGCAGACAGAAGAGCCTGCAGTTGGACTGCCCTCAGGCTTCAGGGTAGAATCAAGAAGGAAGAGTGGGTGGGGATGAACCTGTCGGCATGAGGAGGCTGGCTGAAAACCCCGAAAAGGAGGCGGAAGAGGCCTGTGGCCAGTAGCGGCCAGGATGGCCTGGATGTCATGGCCTGTGGAGTTCCCTTCTCCTAAGCAGGCCTCCAAGAAACACAACTACCCAGAGTTGAGTGTAGTCACCCTGGTGATCAGGCTACAAGGGATTCTGACCTCCGCCTTGGTGGCTGAGCTGAAGCAAGCTGCCACACGGCAGGCCCCACATGGCAAGGGTCCTGAGGGTGACCTCGGCCAACAGTCATCAGAGCCCCATCCCGCCAACACCCCATCGATGAACTCAGAAGCAGACCCCACAGTCACGCCTCGGGGGCAAGCGCAGTTGAGACACTCAGGGGACCACAGCCTCGGGAGACTCAAGTGGAGGACCCCATTGAGAGTGCCTGGATTCTAGATCCCTGATCATCCACACAAAGGCTGTGAGGTTACAAGCGTGGGCCGTGCTGAGCAGGAAACTCTGGTCATCTGTTGCAGCAATAGTAACTGATATTAGGCACTGGCCAGAAGTGAGGGGAAGACCCCAGAGTTGAGGGGGAGACCTTGAGTAAATCTCGGCAGCTCAGAGACAGGCCCTAGTCCCCTCTTACTTCACAGATGGGGAAACTAGACCCCAGGGAGGGCGACAGAGCTGCCCGTGGTCACACAGCCAGCTAGAGGCACAAACAGGCTCTGTCTCCTGATTCCACTCCACGGATCACACTGACATGTGTACTCCCAAGACACTGAAACTCCTTGCCCACAGGTACAGAGAAGTCTAGAAGGTAAATTTTAATAAAAGCCTGAAAGAGATTTCATCATCAATTTTTGAGGGTCCACTCAGGGCAGACAGCATGGTGTAAGTTGTAAGGTTAATCAATCACATTTTTTGGTTTCCTGGTGACATGGAGACAGAACTCAGCAAGAACTCAACGGGGTGTGATGCACGTGGTAATCTGTTTTTCAGCATTAAAGAGAAATATTCAGTACTTCTTAGTCCAAAAGGATTGATTAAAGGCATCCCACAAACCTTTCAGATGAGATGTTACTAACACCAGGACATAAACAAAAGAATACACCTTCTAATGAACAAAATGATGGGACTGGCATTGTCTTTAGCAGTTCATGTGGGACACATCTCAGTAGAGCCTCAGTGCAAGATTTCGAAAGACTTCCTGCCACCAGGAGCCACGGGGCTGACAAGGGCGGCCAGGTGTGATGGAGAAGCAGCTGGCCGCCCTTGTCGGCCCCGTGGAACCCAGGGCTGTGCTCACACTCTCATGACATGCGTGCCGACCACGCTGAGGAGCACAGAGGACCAGCAGAGGCAAATGGCAGGGTGAAGAAACAGCAGAGCTGTGGTGTTCAGGACACCCATGAGGGCACGCCCCCAGCTGTGCTCCCTGAGCTGCATGGCAGGCAGGAACTGTGGGCTTATGAAACAATGCAACCACCCCACCCTGAGCCCCTTCCTGTGCTGCTTCTCCTGCTCTGAGCCAAGAGTGAGGTTCGTTCTCCTCACCAGTGACTGGTTTAGGCAGAACCTGTGATAGTGTCCGAGGACTGGACAGAGGCACTCCTAGGAAAGGTTTTCCTTACAGAGACACGCAGAGAGATCTGTTTTCTCTTTGCCGGTGCTGTGGGAGTCTGCATGTGATGACTGGCACTGCTGCAGTCACTTTGCAATAATGATGGCAGAGCACAGTGACATGTGGATGTGGCAGAACCGAAAGATGCCAAGTAGAGGAGTCCTCGGTGATACTGTTGCAACACTGAACCAACTCTGGAATCACCTTGCTTTCATGTTCTGTGTTACATCAAAAAATAAAGATTCTTCACTGTGTAAGCCCATTCTTGTGGCCTGCAGCCAGGTGAATCCTAAATGTCACACCTGCAATGCTTCCCTAGCTCCAGCTTGGAATTTCAGCCCTGGCCTTGAGTCCCAGCTGTTTTTGAGTTGCCTTAAGCAGGTTACTTAGTCTCTTTGAGGCCTGGCTCTCACTCACATGGATGATGTATATCCTAAAGTATTCACCCAGCAGTGTTATAAGAACTCAATGTGAGGATACATGTCAAGTATTCAGACAATGCCTAGCATGTGGCTGGTGCCTTACACAAGTTTTCCTTCATTTTTACTATAACTCAGAAAACAACACGTAAGAACACTCAGAAGAGCTCTGAGCTGTCCTGAGGATAAGGGCACAAGACAAAGGCTGACGCTGTCTTCCGGAGCTCAGAGTGTGAGCCTCAGCACCATGGTCTGATGGAGATGGAAATGGAATTCTCTGGCAAATCCCCCAGGTCCACTGCCACCTTCAGAATGTGGAAGAAAAAGAGGAGGAAGGGGATCTGGTGAGAGCTGGGGACACCCAGCTGTTTCCAGATGGCAGGGGCTGGCAGCAACAGGGGCTGAGGAAAGGATGGAGGTGGCTCCTGCCGGGGTCACACAGCAGGTGGATCCCTTGGCCCTGCACACCCAGCTCATCTGGGACACACAGATCCAGTGAGCCTCAAGCCCCACACACCACCTAGGGCACTGTCAGGCATTCTAAGTTGTACAGAACTGACCGCCACAAGGGCTTGACGAGGCAAGCTCTCCTCTCTTAGAAAATGAACACAGGACATCGGGTGTCATTATTAGCTAAGAAGATCTGATGTCATTTTAAGCTTATTTTTAGTTTATTTCTAAAAGGACTCTATTTGTAGGCAGAATTATAGGAAGTAAAAGGGTTTTTTCATGTACCAAAATCCAAGCTCTGTTTCTGGAGGAAAATGTATGCTCTAAACTAAAAAATGCAGGTTTGACCTTAGCTCTACACACTCAAAACTGGAAAGGCCATGAGTACAGATTAATTTTTTTTAACCAAGATGGTCCAGACTGTAAGAAATATGTCTGCAGTGCCAATTAGACACTAGTGATCTGTTGGAGAGATGGATCTCATTATAGTCAATTCTTTGGAGAGGGAAAAAAGATCTTTTATGAAGAATAATGAGGGCTAAAAAAAAAACTGGGAGCACAGCAATAACGAAAGCACATTGCATCCTTCATGTTTGAATTGTGATTATCACTTGCTGACTTTGGGGAAGTAATTTAATTAGGAAGTGAACACAGATTGCGTTCTGGTCCCTCAATTTCTTTCCTTTGTACTTCTTGTCGCTGCACTGGGATCTTCTTAGTCATCCTCCTGTTGGATGACTCTTGTCCACAGTCCAGTTTTGGAGATCATGTGTTGCAGCACCCATGCACCCATCCATGTAACGTTTATACATCCACGCACCTATCCATGCATCCATGCACACACCCATGTAACATCCACACATCCATGTACCCATCCATACACACATCCATGCACCCATCCATGTAGTCATGCACCATACAAATACCCCTATCCCCTTTCAGGCATTCACGCACACATCTGTGTACCATCCATCCATTCATTCAGGTTTCTGTGCATCTATCCATGAGTCCAAGCACGCATCCATGTTCTATCTGTACATTCATGCACCCATCCATGCATCCATGCACACATCCATGTACCATACATACATACATATATTCAGGTATCCAGGCATCCATCCATGAGTCCAAGCATACATCCATGTTCTATCTACACATCCATGTACCCATCCATGCACCCATGCACACACCCATGTACCATCCACACATCCATGTATCTATCCACACACATCCCTGCACCCACTCACGCATCCATGCACACACCCATGCACCATCCATACATCCATGTACCCATTCACACACATCCATGTACCATCCACACATCCATGCACACACCCATGTACCATCCACACATCCATGTACCCATCCATACGCACATCCCTGCACCCACCCACGCATCCATGCACACACCCATGCACCATCCATACATCCATGTACCCGTCCACATACATTCATGCACCCATCCACACATCCATGCACACACCCATGTACCATACATACGTCCAGGTATCCATGCATCCCTCCATGAGTCCAAGCATACATTCATGTTCTGTCTATACATCCATGTACCCATTCATATATCCATGTACCATCCATACATCCCATCCATGCATCCATTTATCCAAGAAGCACATACTAAATGCTTGTTGCTTGCCAGGAGCTATGAAGGATACTGTCCTCACATGATTCCACTGTTAACTGGTTTTATAATCCCTACTTTACAGATATGGATATTGAGGCTTCGAAAGGCCAAGGACCTTGCCCAGAGTCACAATGTTAATGATATGGGACTGACTTTGTAGCCTACACTGCTGCCTTGACCATGAGAGCAGTCACCACCTCAACTCCCCCCACCATGGCTTGGGTCTTCTGGGAGTTTGTCCACCTTCCCACTGGTCCACGTCTATTTCAGCAAAACTTGAAGTTTAAAGTTAAAGGTTTCATCTCAGTACTATAGGTACTATACTGGGTGGTCCATTATAAAAAGACAGAGACCGTATCCCTGTAATCAAAGCTCCAGTAGCATGCCATAGTTCGGGCAGCCCTTGGACACAGAAGACATTCAAACACAATGCTGATGATGAGCCTGCCTCAAAGCTCTCCAGGGCTGGCAGTTCTTCCTTCTTACATATACTTAGTTCTAAAAGTGTATAATTTGCTTTTTATTACCATTTTATTACCAGAAAGAAGTCTTCTTAGAGCATGGGAAACACTCAGTTGCCAGATATCAACACCTAGCTCGTTTTGTTTTTAGTGAATTTTTTTTTCAAGATTTAAGTAGAAGACTAAAAAAAAATAAAAAATAAAAAAATACTAGTTATCTGCAATATTTATAAAACAAAAAGACTTAGTTGGCTATTATACTATGATATTAAGATATGCAACTCTGTAAATTACTAATGCTATATTTTCTTAAAGATCGTGGCTTCTTTTTTTTTCTTTTTCTTTTTCCTTTTTTTGAGTCAGGGTCTCACTCTGTCATCCAACTGGAGTGCAGTGACATGATCACAGCTCACTGCAGCCTCAACTTTCTGGAGTCAGGCCATCCTTCAGCCTTAGCCTTCTGAGTATCTGGGACTATAGGTGTGTGCCATCATATCTGGCTAATTTTTTTTTGGTAGCAATAAGGTATCAATATGTTGCCCAGGCTGGTCTCGAACTCCTGGGCTTAATTAAGCTTAAGCAATTTTCCCGCCTTGGTCTCCCAAAGTGCTGAGACTACAGATATAAGCCACCACGCCTGGCCAATAATGGCTTCTTAAAAACCAATATCCAAACACAAACTTAAATTTCTACTGTCTGAAACCTATAGCTTTAAAAGTGACATTTATTTTAATAATGAAGCCACTGCTCAAAATATTTTGGAACGCCTTTCATGTGTCTCACATGGAAACCAGTTTTCATAGCATTTTAACACATTTTCTATTAACCAGTTTTGTAAAGCTTGTTTAAGCTATCTTATTTACCAGATTTTCTTCCAACTAGCTTTTTCCAAAAATCAAATGCACCCTCATAGGACAAAACGTGACTGATGTTCAAGATGCTCAAATGAGAACAAGTTATCGGAGAACCTCTTAGCTCCAAGGAGGATGAGAAAGGGGCTCCTCCCGGAGGAGGGCCCAGTGAACGCCTCTGTCTGTGAGGAGGATGAATCAGACCTGACTTGCGGTCCCCAATCTGGCACTCAGACCATGTCACCTTTAGAAACTTCCTTTGCTTCCTCAAGTCTTCCTCTTCTCATCTGTCAAGAGAGGGAGTCAAGCTATACGACCACAAGGTCTGTGTCTTTGTTTGAAAGGACTATTTTATGAACCGGACAAAGAATATGTAGTACATATACATGATGGAATATTATGCAGCCATGAAGAAAAAATCAAGGTCTTCAAAGCAACATAGATGCAGCAGGAGACCACCAGACTAAGTGGACTGTCACAGAAACAACGAACTGAATACCACATGTTCTCACTCATAAGCGGGCCCTAAACACTGGTCACATGAGCACAAGGATGGGATCGGCAGAAGATGGACATTGCTAGGGGAGGGAGAGAGGGAGGAAGGAGGGGGACACGAGGCAACACACTGGGTACCTGGCCCACTCTCAGGGGAGAGAGAGGGCCAGTTAGAACCCAAACTTTACCTGCATGCAACCTACTTATGTAGTAAATCCTCACTTGTACCCCACAACTCTAAAATAAAATAATAATAAAGG
Source organism: Carlito syrichta (assembly GCF_000164805.1). Classification (NCBI taxonomy): domain Eukaryota; kingdom Metazoa; phylum Chordata; class Mammalia; order Primates; family Tarsiidae; genus Carlito; species Carlito syrichta. The sequence goes on from NW_007249505.1 coordinate 133,143, forward strand.
GCTACTTTTAAATTAATGAGAAATGACAATCCATGGGAAAAAAGTATTTATTACCCTTTCCAAAGGGAGCTCACTGAATATCGGTCAAATTGGTTTGGCCAGAGCATTCTGGTACACTTCGAGCCTGACTGTCTTTTTACAGGCAGAATGCTACCCCTCATCCCCAGGAAACACTTGGTGAGTCCTTCTTCTCTGTGAGTGAGGCCCGTGGCAGGTGTGGGAGTCCCAGGGCCACTGCCACCCCTCCTCCGGGCTCTCCTCCTCCCCACACAGCCTTGTGCTTGCTGAGGAGTGGCACATGCACAGGATCCCTTCACACTAATCTGGGATGTTGAGACTCTCCCTCTCGTTGGACCATGAAGCATTTTCACATTATCAAGATCCTTGTTAGGAAGAAGGAAGCGGGACTTCAGCATCTCTGCAGGGAGGTCTGCTGCAGGGAAGGTGGAGTGGACATCCCTTTTGTCTTCTCACAAAGCATGTTGCACGTAACACATAGGATGATTCTGGGTAGTAGAAAGGGGAGGGAGGCCAGCAAGGGGCCCTGGGACATGAGGAGACATGTGGTGGTGTGTGTCCCTGGGTTTTCCTTTACTTCATTGGTTCCAGAACTTGGGCTGAAGAAGCCAGCAACAAGGGCGCCCAAAGAAAGATGCTCTCTCAAAAAGGAGCAGCCAAGCAAGACAGAAAACTTCTAGACAGTCACCACGTACTCCAGACGAGGGTGTGAGGAAAGTGTCTGCACTTCCACCCATGGTAGGAAAGGCGGAGTAGGGACTTGGACCTCACCCTCACCCGCATGGTGAGGCCAACACTCTGCCAGGTATCAAAGGAGTCTGCAGGAATTTTGTGCACCTTGACTAAAAGGGATCCATGGACTTCGATGTAAAATGTACAACTATCAAACTCCTATTTAAAAAAAAAAAAAAGAGGAGATCTTCAGAATCTAAGGCATTAGAGTTCTCAGCCCTGTTACCAAAAGGACAATCTATTTAAGAGGAAAACCTGATCAACTGAACTTCATTGAAATGTAAAACCTTCCAGACAATGGAACATTATTTAGTGATAAAAATAAATGAGAATTAGCTGGGTATGGTGGCACGCACCTGTAGTCCCAACTATTAGAGAGGCTGAGGCAGAAGGATTGCCTAAGCCTGGGAGGTTGAGGTTGTGCTGTGTCACTGCACTCCAGCCTGGGTGACCAAGTGACCCCAACTCAAAAATAAAATAAAATAGAAATTTTTAAAAAGAAATGAGCTATCTGGTCATAAAGGAATCTTAACTTCTTTAACTGAGTGAAAGAAGCCAATCTGTGAAATCTACAGACTCTACGGTTCCAACTTACGACATTCTGGAAAAGGCAAAACTATGGAGACAGTAAAAAAAAAAACTGGGGACTGGTCTCAGTGGCTTAGCCTGTAATCCCAGCACTTTGGGAGGCTGAGCGAGTGGATTGTCTGAGCCCGCGGGTTCAAGACCAGCCCAGACAACTTGGCGAGAACTTGTCTCTACAAAAATTCAAAAAATGAGCCAGGCGTGGTAGTGCGTGCCTGTATTTCTGGCTACTTGGAAGGCTGAGGCAGAAGGATTATCAGAGCCCAACAGGTCGAGCCTGCGGTGACTGGGAGCGTGCCACTGCACTCCAGTCTGAGTGACAGAGACTTCAACTCAAAAAAAAAACCAGAGTTTGCCAAGGGCTTTGAGGGAGGAGGAGGAGATAAGACCAAGTGGATGGAACACAGGGGCCATATCAGGCAGTGAGGCTGGGCTGGGCAATGCCACAGTGGGAGTACACATTACACATTTGTCCAAATTCACCCAAGAGGGAGCCCTCATGTCCACCATGGACTCTGAATGACAATCCTTTGTCAGGCAGGTTCATCAACTATAACAAAGTGTCCGCTCTGGGGCAGAGGGAGGCTGGTGATGAGAAAGCCTGTGCATGTATGGGACTGGAGTCTAAGGGAAATCTATCATCCACTCGATTCAGCTGCAAATCTAAAACTGTTTCAAAAAATTAAGATTGAGAAACTTTTGTTCTGCAGAAGAGCCTACTAAAAAGATGAAAAGACAAGTGATCACATAGGAGAAAATATTTGCAACCTACGTCCACATTCCAGGAGCAGGGTCTTAAAAAGTGAAGGGAGCGTCTCCTCATTTCCCTCCCCAAAAGCTGAACACACCCATCCCACCCACATCTGTTTGTCTAGAACTCAGTCCATAACCACACCAAGCTGCAAAGAAGGTTGCGAATGAGTCTTGTCATGGTTTGTGTTTGCCACAGAGGACAGACACTGAGACAATGTGCTCTCTTTGTGCATCCTCACGACAATGGCAGCCACCACAGAAGAATGAGCACCGTTGATTTCTAGATGACAAAATGATGTTCAAAGGCAAGTTAATTCACCGGCAGCCACACTGCAGTCAACTGTAGGGTCAACACAGGAATCCACCCTGTCAGGTTCTAGACATTAAGTTCTAAACTTTAAGACTAACGAAACAAGACTCTTTCTTTCCTCTGTACCAGTTTCTTCCCTTAAGGAATTCAGTTTGGAGAAGAAAGAGGAAAACAAAACAAGGATCCCAATGTGTGGTGACAATGTACAATAAAAACCTACCATCCAGGCTGGACGCAGTGGCTCACACCTACAATCCCAACACTTTGGGAGGCCAAGGTGGCAGGATTGCTTGAGCCCAAGAGTTCAAGACCTGCCTAAGCAAAACAGTGAGACCTTGTCTTTACAAAAAAAACAAAACAAAACAAAACACAACAAAAAACCATCAAGCACCCACCAAAGTCCAGACCCCTCCCCACAAGTCCGGAGACTCAACTCGGCTTCTGCCATCACTCTTGGTCCCTAAACAACAAACACGATTTATATTTACAGGCACAATGGATGTGGCACTAAACAATTTTCCTATTACTGGAGTTCCTTCCCTTTTATGTTTATTTGAGCCTCCCGTAGTATGCTTTAAACCTCTGACTTGAAAATCTCTCACAAAAACTGTGCCTCTGAAGCACATTTCTCTCTTTCAGAGGTGCTGCCATGTGTGACACCAGGCAGATGGCACTCTCTGACGTCCACCTCATGGAGCTCCCACATCCCTGCATGAGCAGAAGCAAATTCTGAGCCACAACCCTTCCTCCTCTTGCTCTGTCACCGCTGGTCCTTGATAGAAGCAATTCATTTCCACAGCTAGTGAGAGCTGCTAGAAGGTGAAGATGGATGAGCACAAGTGGAGACAGGGTGGCCATCCCTCTGCCTTCATCGGGGTCTGTGGACCCCATGGAGCCTCCCACTCCAGGCCTCCCCTGAGTTCTGCTAATGATTATAAATGGCAGAGAATCCCCAGTTTAATTGCAAAAGGTAATGATGCAGTGAGCATAAGATTAGATTCACCACAGAAGGCAATATCCTCAAACAATAAAAAAAAATTGAGAAGCTGGATGTGGAGATGGCTGAAATCGATAGGAAGGTTTCTGTATTAAACACCACGGTGGAGGGTCACAAAGTGATATTGACAGAACTGCTGACAGCAGATAAAAAAGGGGGAGAGAAAACCAAATTGATCTCTGCAGAAAATAAGTTACAGATTAATCACCCTACCATGAAATCCTTTTGAGATGACTTGGGGTCTGAAGATATGTTCGCAGTTTGATTACAGGCTGGGTCTGCAGAGTGGCTGGGACAAATGAGAGCCTGCCGCATTCAAATGTGCCGGACTCGAGGTCTCCTTCTCTGTGGCAAGCACAGGAGGGAAGCAGATGGCTCCCCCGGGCTTTTCCCAGACTAGGAGTCGAGTCCTCTGCACAAGTGTCTCACCTCAAGCCTGCAAGGAGCCTGGCATTTTAACAGGAAAGTATTTTTCTCTTTCTTCCCACAAGTTCACAGTCATGCAAGTGGAAGAAGGGGGATTGGGAAGGAATCACCTTAAACCTGAACCAGACTTCCTACCAAATCACCTAGAAGGTGGGAGAGGATGAACACGTCTCCCCCTGACCTGTAGGTGTGATCAGGGCCAATCTTAAGCACTTCTTTCAGATTTTTTTATCTTATAAGTTTGTGAAAAACTTGCATTCTGCTCTAGAGATATGTAGATATGTCTCATTTTTAAAGTTTTTAATGAAAATAATGATTTTTCCTTAAATACCACCATTGCTCTAGGAAAATGGCTAACACTGAATTTTACAGTAAAAGCTGTAAGATTCCCTTTTGACCATTCAGAGGTTTAAAACTTTAGCAAGGCACTTAATATTTTCAAAAGTCTTACTTCTATGCCACAGATTAATAATGATAAATCATTATTCATGCCATCTCTTCTACCCAGAGGGGTGAAGAGAGACTTTATTAATATTCTAAAGCACCATGAGGGAAATGAGCTAAATAAACATCATAAGAACAAATAAATATAAGATGAGGCCATCACTAGAGAAATCTACCCAATGGATGTTGTTCTCAATTCCTTTGACTACGTGTAGGCACTTTGGCCCCCTAGGTATAAATGATACTATAAGGTCTATCATTTTAAAGTTCTTGCAAAATTTTTCTCTTTTCTAAATTTGTTACTTTAACATAAACAAATGCCACAAAATTATGAATACATGCAAAACCCACATATTAAAAGAGAAAATGTTAAGGAATCAACTATAAAAAATATATGTATATTAGTATTTACTCTATGAAAGACAAAATGTTCAAAATGATGTATACGTGAAACTAAAACTGATTCCAAAGAAAGTGTGTGCTAAGGTCATTTTATAATGCATGCAAATGCATTAAAGATTTAAAGATCTAGTTGGCACCACAATGTTAATGTTTCTCCTATTTACACGTGTATTTTAACCAAATATGCTTTGAAAACCCATTCATGATTAGAGCCATACACTTGAAGCATGCATGTGTGGATATCCCACTCCTCCTTTGGACGGATTACAGCAAAAGACAAGAGCAGTGTCCGCTGCTGGGTTCTGTGTGAGATCACACAGCCCTCAATGGCATCTGGACAGCCTTCATCCACAGGACCCACTCACTCAGTTTTTTGTCTGATGATTTAGTCCGTTCATTAACTGTTTCATAATTAATGTAAAAATTTTAAACACATGAATCCAGAAGTGTATTCTGAAGTTAGCCTAAAGGTCTAATTTTAAAAATACAAAAATCAAAATTCCTTCGTTCTTTTTGCTTACCACAGCCTGGCTTGAGCTTTCCTGTAAGTCCCAGAGCAGGATATGGTTATCAGCCAATGAAATGATCTTCTTCCCATCTCCCATTGGCTCCCATGTGACACTAAGAGAAAGAGAAGAGGCATATATTAATATGGACAGTTGAGATACCCAGACTGGTAGTTAAGAGCTTTTATACATTCTTCATAATTCAGTAAGCTCTTTTTCTGGCCCAAAGTTATTCAAGTATTTATTACATTATTATTTGATAATGTGTGCGGTGGATACTCTTGTTGTCGCACTGTTATAGACTGAATTCTGTTCCCCCTTAATTCAGGCGTTTGAAGTCCTAACCCCTAGCATGATGGTACAGATGCTCCTCAAATTACGATGGGGCTATGTCCTGATGAACTCATTGTAGGTTGAAAATATCATAAATTAAAAATGCATTTAATACATCTAACCTACTGAACATCATTGTTTAGCCTACTCTACCTTAAATGTGCTCAGAGCACTTACATTAGCCTACAGTTCAGCAAAATCACTGAACACGAAGCCTACCTTATAATAAATATAGAATATTTCATATAATTTATTGAATACTTCACTGAAAGTGAAAAACAGAATGGTTGCATAGGTACAATTGTATGGCTTTTGCACCATAATAAAGTTGGAAAATTCTAAGTTGGGGAATGTCTATATTTGAAGATGTGGTCTTTGGGAGCTGATTAGAGTCAGATGAGGTCATGAGGGTGGGGCCCTTGTGATAGGATTACTGCCCTACTAAAAGGCACCAAAGAGCTTTCTTCTTCTTTCTCTGTCATGTAAGGACATAGCAAGAAGATGGCTGTCTACAAACCAGGAAGAGCCCTCACCAAGCATTGGATCAGCCAGCACCTTGATTTTGGACTTCCAACCTCCGGGACTGTGAGAAATAGATTTCTGTTGTTTAGGCCACCCAGTGTATGGTATTTTGCATAGCAGCCCAAGCTGACTAATATGTTAATTAACCTGTATTTCACCAGTAGCTAAGGGATGGACAGCAGACTTATTCTGGCCAAAAAGACTCAAAGGGGACCTGAGGAGGGCTGGTGGGTGGAGACTCTTAAGAAGGTACAGACAAGGCCGGGCTCAGTGGCTCAGCCTATAATCCCAGCACTTTGGGAGGCCGAAGTGAGTGGATTGCCTGAGCCTGTGGGTTCGAGACCAGCCCAGGCAGTTTGGTGAGACCTTGTCTCTACAATAAATCAAAAATTAGCCGGGCATGGTAGTGTATGCCTGTACTTGGAAGGCTGAGGTGGAAGGATCGCTGGAGCCCAGCAGATTGACTCTGGAGTGGTCATGAGTGTGCCACTGCACTCCAACCTGGGTGACAGAGTGAGACTCCAACTCAAAAAAAAAAAAAGAAGGCACATACACAAAGTTGACTTTGGATAGGATGCCTGCATCTTTTGTGGCCATCTCCTTAGGACCTCAAAGATGATGTCAAATTACTGGAGGAGATAGGAGGGCAGAGCTTAGTAGAGGGGGCAGGGGAGCTGCTAGCCCCCACACCCCAGGCTTGGTTTGTGCAGCCTTCTTTGATGAAAGGTCATCTCCTTATATTTGAACCATCATCGGCAACCAAAACCATACTAACTGGTATGATGCATATTTGAATGATAAAAGACCAAAATTACATTATCTCTTTAATAAAGACATAATGAAATCAAGAATGTTTCAACTTGACCACAAATATGGATTTTTGTCTTCCCTGATGAAATTCTTAAAGAGCTTATTTACAAAGAAGAGAGTTTTATTTCACATTCTCACGTTTTGAGTAACTGAAGAGGTCAGGAAGGGACTGTCCCATTTTTTTTTTTTTGAGTTGGTGTCTCACTCTGTCACCCAGACTGGAGTGCAGTGGCCACTCCCGGCCACCACAGCCTTGACCTGCTGGGCTCCGGTGATCCTTCCGCCTCAGTCTTCCAAGAAGCTGGAACTACAGGCACGCGCTACCACACCCGGCTAATTTTTGATTTATTGTAGAGATGAGGTCTCGCCAAGTTGCCCAGGCAGGTCTCAAACCCGCGGGCTCAGGCAATCTACTCACCTCAGCCCCCCAAAGCACAGGATTACAGGCTGAGCCACCGAGCCCGGCTTGTCCCATTTCTTTTTGAAACAGAACTCAGTACCGATCGACGGGGGCATCCTCAGGCACCTTGCCCTTACATCATCATTTCAAGACTGTCAGTGGAGCAATTATTACTTTTGCTTGTTTGTTTGTTTGTTTGTTTGAGTCAGGGTTTCACTCTGTCGCCCAGGCTAGAGGGCAGGGGCACGCTCCCAGCCACCGCAGCCTCGACCTGCTGGGCTCCGGCGATCCTTCCGCCTCACCCTCCCAAGTAGCTGGAACTACAGGCACGCTACCACTCAGCTAATTTTTGATTTATTGTAGAGACGAGGTCTCGCCAGGTTGCCCAGGCTGGTCTCAAACCCGTGGGCTCAGGTAATCCACTCACCTCAGCCTCCCAAAGTGCTGCGAATACAGCCTGAGCCACAGAGCCTGGCTCAATTATTACTTTTAATCACAGCATTAATACAATTCAAAACCACAATTTATTTCTCATTTGTAGGTTTACAAAACACACAGAAAGCTCAGAGGACTGTGATCACTGCTATGTTAGACAAAGTGCTTACTGTATATTTTCTAATAATAACAATAAAAATATATAATATCCAGTAATAAAAAAAAATTAAAACATCATGGCTAAAATGAATGCTGAGAAACCTGCCCCCAAATCCAACTGATCCTGTTCAGTTAAGACATCAGCCAATCCTAATTTTGGAGATACCTCTTTAGGGCAAGATGATGAAACTTTTCTTGGTAGCCTGTTTTTGCAGGTAAACATAGGTAGAGTTCAGACAGTTTGACGATGAATCCCCCCAAAAGTGCAACATGGGAAGAGAAGGATGAAATGAGTGGCCTGCAGATCTTGTCCTGGTAGAGAGTAAAGTACTTAGTAGACATTTTCTGTATATTGAGGGCAATATGTTTAGATAGATTGACAAGCTCCTCAGCAGATCTCACTTATAACATATGTGTGTCCCCACCAAAAATAAACAAACTCAAGGCTGGGGCAAGGAGTATCCCAATCAATAGGGTGAATACTACTCAGCACAGTGTTGTCAATATAACAGTCTAAAGTCAGCACAAGACACTTGGGATGTTTAACAGGAACTTCAGAAAGTCAGAGATTCCCAACTAACCCACAAATCACAGGATGAGAATTGGTCGATCTAATTCAAGGGCTGACCATCTAATCGTGATGCAAAGTTAACAGCTTGCAAGTCATCCATACCTTTCCCACAAGATGCACAAACATTGATCTTGGCTCCTTTGGTGTTACGAATATTTGACTAAGGTTTTCCCAGCCTGTTTAAAGGTTTCTGAAGCATACATCCAATTTATTAAAACTCTTTTATATTCCCCACAATGACTGATAACATTTGAGGTACGTGGCACTTAATATCTGCTGACAAATTCTAAGTGAGAGTGAAAAGTTCCAGGTTAGAGTGGAGATGCCAACTAAAAAAAAGTTCCAGGTTAGAGTGGAGATGCCAACTAAAAAAAAGAGACCATTGAGAAATAACTTTAATTATTAGAACATTTGGGCTTGGAAAATAACTAGCAACCCTAGAGTGAGAAAAAGTTTTCAAGGCCTCTGAACAATCAAAATCTATGCACCAGAGCCAAGCATGTGTTATCGTGTTTGAAAGACCAGCATCCTCCAGCCCGTCCTCAGAAGCTGCCTGTGCCCTTCCATCTGCTCACTTTTTCAACATACACAGTTATCTGATTTCTAAGTTCACAGAGAACAGAACTGTGGTGATGAGATGAGGCGGTTCTAAACAGAAACATGGATAACACAGTAAGTTATCAAAGATGGTTACTTGAGAGTAGCAGTAGAAGAAAGCAAAAATACAGGAATTAAAAAGACCCACTAATCTGGGGCAATTCACTGTGATTTATGTTCAGTAAGCTCCGGCTAAAAGTAGTAAATATCAAAATATGTTTTAGAAAAGTTTTCATCTAATGATGATTTTTCAAAAAGTCTGATTGTTTAACTTCAATAAATCTCAGTGCTTAATAAAACTCAAATTATTCAGAAAAAGCAACTCCACACAACTACAATTTATCAATTCACAAATACAAATTTTAAAAGAATAACCCTTAAAATTTTGTATTCAAATAGTTAAGATTTAAATGCAAAGTTTTGGCCAGGCTCAGTGGCTCAGCCTGTAATCCCAGCACTTTGGGAGGTCGAAGCGAATGGATTGCTGGAGCCCGCGGGTTTGAGACCCACCCGGGCAACTTGACAAGACTTCGTCTCTACAATAAATCAAAAAAATTAGCCGGGTATGGTAGCACATGCCTGTAGTTCCAGCTACTTGGAAGGCTGAGGTGGAAGGATTGCCAGAGCCCAGCAGGTTGAGGCTGAGGTGGACAGGAGCATGCCACTGCACTCCAGTCTGGAGGACAGAGTGAGACTCCAACTCAAAAAATAAATATACATACATACATACATACATACATACATACAAAGTTTTTTTTAAAATTGAGCTCACCTCATGTAAAAAAAAATAAAACACTGCACAAATAAGTCTACATTATATCCTACCTCAAGTTAAAGGAGAACTCTAAGCTACTCTCTGAACCAAAGTGACTCGATCAAATCACATGCTAACATTACAACTTAAAGAAATTTCATAGCAGATATTGAGAAACAGCATCACCCTAAGGGCTACAAACAGCAAAGCCACAGTATGGGACCAGTAAGAGATACTGCTTCCTGGGCCCCACCACCCGGAAATCCTCACAGGCCCTACTAGCTACCCAGGGTACAACCCACAGAGCGCTGGTTTTGCCTTAGCTGAGAAATCCCCCATCACCACACCCAGCCAGTGGGGGAGGTTTCATGCCCAAAACTCTCCTAAGCAACACTGAAGACTAGTGAGTCAGGTGCACACATAATGACACAGAGCATTTACAGCCAGGTACACACACACACACACACACACACACACACACACACACACACACACGTGCGCACCTGCGTTGCTACATTTTAGAACAGGGGTCCCCAAGCCCCGGGCCACACAGCAGGAGGTGAGTGGCAGGTGAGCAAAAAAAACTTCACCTGTATTTACAACTGGTCCCCATCACTCACATGGTACTGCCTGAGTCTGCCTCCTGTCAGATCAGGGGCAGCTTGAGATTCTCATTGGAGCACAGACCCCAGGGTGAACTGCGCATGCCAGGGATCTAGGTGACACGCTCCTTATGAGAATCTAAAGCTTGATGATCTGAGGTGGAGCTGAGGTAGTGATGCTAGAGCTGGAGAACGGCTGCAAATACAGATTAACATTAGCAGTGAGGTCTGTCTGCATAGAGACCATAATAAAGCAACTGCTTGCAGACTCACATCCAAACTTCATCAGTGAGTGGCAAGCTTCAGTTGATGTACTTCAGTTGTACAGGTGCATCTGGTGGCAGGCTTTAGTGGCAGGCTTTAAGTCAGAATCTAACACTTATTTTAGTCCATGCGTGGCCTGCCCATTATTTTATTTACCACTTTCATCCGTGTCTCTTTTATTTTTATTTTTTTACAGTCTATTGTATTTTTTTCAGTCAACTGTATTATTATTAGTGTAATAATAATAAAGTACACAATAAATGTTATATATTTGAATCATCCCCAAACTATCCCCCTCACCTCCTGATCTGTGGGAAAAAAATGTCTTATGAAACTGGTCCCTGACACCAAAAAGTTGGAGAACACTGTTCTAGAGTACTTATAGGGAGTCTGGTGCACGCACATGATGGCCCTGGTATATTCTATAGCACTTACAGAGTTTGGTGCATGTGCATGATGGCTCTGGTACATTCTAGAGCATTTACAGAGTCTGGAGCATACCCCACACAGCCTAGGTACACTCCAGGGCATTTGTACAGAGTCGAGGGCACATGTACACAACGGCCCCCACACATCCTAAAGCACTTATAGAGGCTGGTGCACAGACCGGGTACATTTTAGGGAATATATTTAATTTATTGCAGAAACAAGGTCTCACCAAGTTTCCCAGGTTGATCTTGAACCTCTGGACTCAGGTAATCCTCTCACTTCTGCCTCCCAAAGTGCTGGATTGCAAGCATGAGCCACTACACCTGGTCATTTTAGGGAATTTATAGAGAGCCTGGTACACACTGCACACAACAACCCTAATACATTCTGGTGCATTTATAGACAGTCAGGTGCACCTATACATGATGCCCCTGGTACATTCTAGGGCATTTATAGAGAGTCTGGTACATACACACAATAGCCCTGGTACACTCTGGAGCATTTATAGAGAGTTAGGTGCACACACACACATACACACACACACACACACACACACACACACACACACACACACACACACACACACACACAAAATATCCCTGGTACACTCTAGGGCATTTATAGAGAGTTCAGCACACATGCATTCAACAGTTCTAGTTCATTATAAAGCATTTATAGAACAGGTGCACATGCACTTGGGACAGCTCTGGTACATTCTGGAGTATTGATAGTGATTCAGGTATATGCCCAAAACAACCCTAGTACATTCTAGAGCATTTTTAGAGGCAGATGCACAAGAACACATGGCCTAGATACATTCTGGAACATTTATAGTGAGTCAGGTGCACACATGAACACACGGCCCAGATACATTCTACAGTATTTATAATGAACCAGGTGCCTCCATACACGATGACCTTGAGCAATTCCAGGACATTTTGAAGTATCCATTTCATGTCCTAGGGAGTTGATGGTCAATATCAGGTGCCCCTGAAAACTTGCTTCCCAAATTCCCTCACATTTTTTGCTTACTAAGACACTTACATATGCATTTTAATGACTGTCAGTTCCAAAGTTGTGAGATTCAAAGCTGAATCACACACTCACCTCTACATTCAAATCCAACAGCACAGGAAAATATAAAGAGCATGTGATCTAAAAAACAATCTTCTTGCAAACATAACATCTTCCTCCCCTGGCTAAGAGAAAATGGGGCACCTGGTCTACTTTTTGTTCCAGGAGTTGAATAAAAGAAGTGAGGGTGTGGGAGATTATTTCCTCCAGGAAATCGTGAGGCACTATTCTGCTCATTTTCTCCTCAGGCAACAGATTTTCTATCTGCCATTGCATGGGCCAAGGGATATATTTCTTTGAGAAAAAGCTTATATTTCTCAGTCATATTATCAGAGGCAACAATAAAATGAGTTTCAAGTGGCTATAGAAGTAAATTTTTAGATCTATAAAGAAAGATATATTATAATTTGAAAAGAAGGGAAAGTAAGGTTTAAAGAGTAATTGCTTTGGGAAATAACATGGCCTTTGAGTTCTTACAGGTGAGGGTTTTAAGAAATGCTTCTTGTGTTCTGAAGGTCACAATGATTATTGTAAGGTTGTAAGGAGGCTGTGAAGAGCACAGGGAAGTGGAATAAGGGAAGGTTGTCAGGAGGCAGGATGCTTGAGACTGGTTAACTGAGTCTGTAGGAGGCCTGTGCAGGGAAGACCAACCCTGAAGGAAGTGGAATAAGGTAAGGTTGTGAGGAGTGGAATAAGGTAAGGTTGTCAGGAGGCAGAATGCTCGAGAGTGGGCGTTAACTGAGTCTATAGGAGGCCTGTGCGGGGAAGTCCAACCCTGAAGGGTAATCACCAGACGGTCTGAAAACCTATAACCGGGGTTGGATGGGAGCACAATGACCTCATGGACCAGATGTGACATAATCTTGCTAGCGGTCCATGAAACCAACTGCATAAACAAAGCTTGGTGGGCTTCTGGAACAACAGTCACAGCTGGCTACATGTTTGCAGAGTAGAGACAGGTCACTGCCTAAGCAATCATGGCCGTGTGCATCCATTTTCTTGTTAGGGATAAATGTCAAGGCAAAGCAGGGAAGGACCAAGGAGGATAATTCAGGATTGTTTGAGCTTCAGAAGCCTGGGATTGGTGAGCTATATTATTCCTCTTCGCAGAAGTAGAACTGAAGCTGGGAAGGGCTAGTCACTTAAAATAAAAATGAGTAGTTTGCAGATTATTATAGAGAGAGATGCGGCTTTTGGAAGCACCTGTTTCCTGTCACTTTACCTGGCACATCCTCAGAGCTTAGCTGAAACACCACTTCCTCCAGAGAGCTGTCCCCATTTGCAGAGATTGTGGGGACTGTCCCTTGTCCTTCTCGGGTGGCAGGCTGCATGCCCGCCCTACTCCCCTATGGCACACTGGTCATCCCTAACGCTTGGCCTCCTGTCTGGACTACCCATTCTCCACAAGCACTGACCTCACATCTCTCACTCACTGGCGTAAGCAAGCACACAGCACAGACTCGACCTGAGAGTCACTTAATAAACATGTGCTAAGAAAGAGCCAAGGGAGACTTCATCATGCGCCCTCTTAATATGTGTCCAATCTTTTTTTTTTTTTTTTTTTTTTTTTTTTGAGTTGGAGTCTCACTCTGTCGCCCAGGCTAGAGTGCCATGGCACACTCACAGCCACTCCAGCGTTGACTCACTGGGCTCTGGCAATCCTTCCGCCTCAGCCTTCCAAGTAGCCAGAACTACAGGCACATGCTACCATGCCTGGCTAATTTTTTATCTGTTGTAGAAACAAGGTCTCATCAAGTTGCCCGGGCTGGTCTTGACCCCGCAGGCTCAGGTAATTCATTCACCTCGGCCTCCCAAAGTGCTGGGATTACAGGCTGAGCCACCGAGCCCAGCCTCCATTACATTCTTAAATACATAGAAAGCAAACCCGAAAAAAGAGTCTGTTTATCAAGGACAACTCAGTGAAGACTCAGCTTATAACCCATTCAAGAGGGTTTAATACGCAGTATCAAAAGCACCTCATTAAAAAGAGGTTTGGTCTGCAAGTCAATTCTCGGGGCTGCTGAAGACAGATCAAGGTTCACGCTGTAGGAGGGTCCCCAGGGTATCTGCTTCTGTTCTCTCTATGCTCACCTCCAAAATCGACCCACTCTCATTCTGGGGGATAGACTGCATGGCAGCATTCGTGTGGAAGAAGCCAAAACCGATTCGTCCAGCTGGGACTCCCAGCCCCACATTCACCCTCAAGGGCAGCTCTGACTTGAGGTCCCGCTTGCACCTTACACTTCCAGGACACCATGCTGAGAGAACGTCTTCACTGTACCCACCCCTTCTGTCGGCAATGAGAACACTCCTGTGAACAAAAAGTCTGCAGTGATTGTTTACATCTCTATCATTCTCAAACTCTAAATGCAAAACAAAGAAAGCTTGCTGAATTTTATTTTTGAATGTCTGATCTGTTGCTTTTACTTCAATCTGATCTCTCAGCCATGACACCATGACTTTGGTATTGTGTGGCGGCTGTCGAGAGACACATTTGCTCTGATTCCTATCTTCTTCCTAACCTTGCCCACTACCAGCACAGGAGTCCTCTTAGAACACGGATCACCTGCGGTCCATGCTCAGTCCCATTTCGGCCTTTACTTGCTGTTTGCGTCACTGAAACGAGGAAACTTTACATTGTCTTATTTTATGGAAATACTGCCCAGAGTTTTAGCTCATGTGCTACTTTCAACAGGAAGTCTACTTCAATCAGCAGTAACCATCATAAGGGACACTTGCCAGATGCCAGGGCCAGGCATGGCATACAGTGTTGACACAACCACCTGACTGCAGGTGGGGTTGCTCAGCTAGAAAGATTCAGAATTGGGTGCTGAACTCCTGCCTATCCCACTAGCCTCTATTCCTACCTATCTAGAGAGTGTAAACAGGCTTTAGCCCTAAGGCTAAGAGGTGCCTGGATGCACACTATGTTAGAAAGGCTCTGGGCGCTGCTACAGTCATATGATTGGTACACAATGCCTGCCAGGGTCAGAAGAGGCAACCCAGAGTGAAACCTACCTGCCCCTCCTGCCAAGGCTAAGCTGCCCCCAAGATAACAGTTCCAAAATGACTTCTGCCAGTAATACACAGTCCATCTGAGTGTGAGTATTCCCCTAATTCAACTGCAAACTCCCTAAGTAATGGCACTGGACTTACCGAGTCTGAACATCAGACTCGCCTAAGTTCCCACTTGGCAGTGTTGCCAGCAATACCACAACCTGGTGGAACCCCTCTCCTACTTTTGGAAGAGGGATGTACCCACTGCAATGGTTGTTGTAAGGATCAGGTGAGACATTCTTGAATTCTAGCTCACAGTTCCTCCATCAGGGGTATTGAAATCCATTATGAACCACTAAGCTACTCCAGGGAGCTGGAACTCACATGAGCTTGGGATGGGATGGAGGGAAACACAGTGTGCTACATGTGTCCAGGCTAAATGTTATCATGTAAGATATTTATTTAGTTATATGCATATATATTTATATGCACGGGGGGATTCATAATGTAAAACTATCTGCAGATTCAGTCAAAGCAAATTTGGAAAATAATACCTGAGACCACTACTGTTGAGTTTTTTTTCTTGGCTTTATTGATATATCATTGGCAAATGAAATTTGTGTATATTTAAGGGGTACAATGTGATGTTTGATACACATACACATTGTGAAATGATTACTATAATCAAGCTAATTACAATATCTATCAACTCACATAGGCTCTTTTTTTTGTCATGAGAATATGTAAGATGTACTCTTTTAGCAAGTTTCAGGCATACAAATATATCATTATTATCTATAGTTCCCATGGTGTACATTAGATCTCCAGAACTTACTCATCTTACAACTACACTTTTGTATCCTTTGACCCAAACTTCCCAGCCTCACTGTCTCCCCCAGCCTCTGGTAACCACCATCATATCTCTTTCTAGAAGTTTGACTTTTTCAGATTCCACATATAAGTGAGATCATGCAATATTCGTCTTTATCTGCCCAACTTGTTTCATTTAGCACAACATCCTCAAGGTTCATCCATGTTGTCACAAATAGCAGGGCTTCCTTTGTTTTAAAGACTGAGTAACATTCCATTGTTATCCATTCATCTGTCAATGGACAATTAGGTATTTTCCGTTATCTTGGCTACTGTGGGAATAATACAGCAATGAACACAGGATTTAGATATCTCTTTAAGTTGATTTCATTTTCTTTGAATTTGTCCCCAGAAGTGGGATTGTTGGATCATAGGATAGTTCTAGTTTTAATTATTTGAGAAACCTTCAAACTGTTTTTCATTATGTACATTCCCACCAACAGTGAACAAGCGTTTCCTTTTCTCTGCAGTCTCATCAAGACTTATGTTTTGTCCTTTTGATACTAGCCATCCTAACAGGATGTGATATCCCTGTGGTTTTGGTTTGCATTTCCCTGATGATTAGTGATGTTAGCATCTTTTCATATATTTATTGGCCATTCGTAGGCCTACTCTGGGAAAAAAGTCTATTACGGTCCTTTGTCCATTTTTTAACCAGGCTATTTGTTTTGTTGCTATTGAGTTATATGAATTCCTTATAAATTTTGGATATTACCTCTTGTTGCATATATGGTTTCTCCCATTCTGTAGGTTGCCTTTTCATTTTGTTGTTTCCTTTGCTGTGCAGAAACTTTTTGATTTGATGCATCCTCATGTGTTTTTGCTTTTGCTGCCTGTTCTTTTGTGTCTTATCCAAAAAATCATTGCCAAGACCAGTGTTAAGAAGGTTTTCCCCTGTTCCCCTCCAACCCCCCTGGAGTTAGAGATCTTATGTTTAATTGTTTAATTCATTTTTAGTTACTTTTTGTGTATGGTATAGGATAAGGGTCAAATTTCATCTTTTTGTACATGGATATCCAGTTTTTCCCCATACAGGTTGAATATCCTTACCCAGAATGATTGGGAGCAGAAGTGCTTCAAATTTCCAATATTTTCATATTTTGGAATATTTGTATATACGTAATGAAATATCTTGGTTATGGAACTCAAGCCTAAATGTGAAATTCATTTATATTTCACATATACCTTTTACATATAGCCTGAAGATAATTTGATACAATATATGTAATAATTTTGTGCATGAAACAAAGTTTTTGTGCACTAAACCAACAGAAGGTAAAGGTATCACTATCGCAGTCAGCTATGTAGACGATCACCATCATTGGTATCACCATCATTCCTAACTCTGAATGTATATGCTGCCAGTAAGTAATAATTTTCTCCTACTTATTCATATGAAAGCACTTAATAAAAAAATGACATACAATTCATACAGTGAACAAATAATGTGCTCGAGGTAGCTAAGCAGCCCAGTAGCATCACAGAATACCTGTATCAGCTGTCAGACCACAGCAACAACACACAACAGCAAGCTTTCAGCATCTTCCTACAATGCTGTTTTACTATAAGGTTACTGCATACTGTATTTCATTTTCTAGATAAGAAGAAACATCAGAGACAGCTGAGGGACTGGGAAATGGGTCCCCTAGGGATGCGGGGGCAGTCTGTTAGATGGCTTCCTTAAATGTTTCCTCCACAGCCATCTGCCTCATTAACAGTGGGTTTTGTCTTTTGATTGTATGCACTGACTTGATTTTTTGGTCTGTTATGAATGCGTTCATTCTTCAATAAGCCCATCATACATTCCACCATTTCGCCTGTAGGCACTTGCTGTGAAGTGTTGAAAACGCCATCTTCATCAGCACTGTTTTCACAGTCACCTTGATTCAGAGTCATTCCAGTTATTTTACCACTGGTCAATGAATGGATACCTGGAGCTATACTACCAGTGTCAAAAACTTCTTTGATCTCTACTTCTTCTTCCAACTTACTGATGTGCTCTAAAGGTCTATTTTTTGCATAAGTAAAGTCAGATACCATTTTTTTCTCACTTGACATATGGAATTCTTCAAAGTCACCACCTTGTTCATCATCATCACTGAACACACTCTAAGATCAGAGGTTGTGCCCAGCATGAACAGTTGTTGTTAGCCACTGAGTTCTAAGCATTGACAGCAGCATATGTGGCATCCTTCATGCTAGACTCCTTTTAAAAACCTTCCACACTCACACCTCTGTTCACTGTTGCTAACATGCTGTTCAAGAAAATGTTTTCATATTTACTCTTCATTGATCAAAGGACCCTTGTCATGTGGCTGAATTAATGGAGTCACGTCTGGGGAAAAGTATATGGCATGTCTGTGATGAGAATTTCAGCTGGAGGATGAGCAGAATGGTTGTCCAAAAAGAACAAAATATTGCAGTCATAATCCAGCCCAGCTTCCCTGTAGTGAACCTGAGTAGTGGCACAAAATGTTCATGAAACCAAGCAGAAAAGGTATATCTGGTTATCCATGTCGTTTCTTAGCATAACAATCAATTGGTAAGAAATTCACTCCTTGAAAATAGCGAGAATATAAGCATTTTGCATATAACAGCAAGTTTGCACATAGGCATGCCTGCTGCATTAGCATATCCCAGTACAGTTTTTCTGTCCTTGGCTTCCTTAATTCCTACAGGGGCTGTCTCATCCTATTGTCCCTCTGGGACAAAAATGCCAAACATGGTGCCATTTCATCAGCATCATAGACTTGTTCTGGCATCAGAGGTTCATCAGTGATGACCCTAGCAAACTCATCGATGAATTTCTCTGCTGCTTCATGATCAGCACATACTTTATCACCACAACTCTTTACTTATTTTTTATTTTTTATTTTTTTGAGTTGGAGTCTCACTCTGTCACCCAGACTGGAGTGCAGTGGTCGCTCCTGGCCACCGCAGCCTCGACCTGCTGGGCTCCGGCGATCCTTCCGCTTCAGCCTTCTGAATAGCCGGAATTACAGGCGTGTACTACCACGCCAGGCTGATTTTTGATTTATTGTAGAGATGAGGTCTCGCCAAGTTGCCCAGGCGGGACTCGAACCCGCGGGCTCAGGCAATCCACTCACTTCAGCCTCCCAAAGGTGCAGGATTACAGGCTGAGCCACCAAGCCGGGCTCACCACAAATCTTTAAAAGCTGGATGCCATGTCTGTTCCTAAATTTCCGCAACCAGCCTGCTGAATATTCCGTTTCCTCTTCTCTTCAGTTCACTGTGATAGATCTTGACTTGTCTCAAGACTAGTATGCTGTTGAGTGACAGGTGTTCACTGCAATGCTGATGGATCCACTCTCTCAATACACAATCGAGATCATGGTCATTCTTAGCTTTATATAGCATTGTTTTTCTATTTTTTCATTAACTTTTTTATGTCACACTCAAGACAGGATTTCAACAGTCTATCTTTCTGTTTCTTCAGGTCATATACAGTAGCGATCTCAACATCATGTTCTTTTGCAAGATGTTTCACACTTGCGCTGCTGTCCAGTGTCTCCAAGCCTGACTTTTGTCTGTAGATGGACATAATTGTTTCCTCTTTTTCTTATCACTGTTACCCACAGTAATTAGGAGTATTTGCAGTCTTTTTTGGTCTTTTTAACAATAACTTTACATCACAGAATGGAGAATAAGAAAAAAAAATCCAAAAAGCAAAACAAAAACTGGCAAGTAATACACATGTCTTGGCCCTATGTGGAGGGCCATGGGAATATGCTGGTGCATCCAGCCTACACATGTGACATTTTGTTCCCCCTTTTGGATATGGTTGGATGGGGAAATCTGGGGGTATATGTCATTGAAGTAGGGTAGAAAGGTCTTATTTCTCCTGGGGATGCTACATGAACTGTGTGTTGCATGCCTGATTTTGACTGCAACCAGTCATTTGACATCCAGTGTGAAATTTTCCACTTGTGGTATCATGTTGGTGTTCAAAAACATTGGATTTTGGAACATTTCAGATTCTGAATTTTCAAATCAGAGATGCTTAGCCTGTACCATTTACTGAAGAAACTATCCCTTTCTCCATTGTGTATTCTTGGCACCTTTGTCAAAGATTAGTTGACCATATCTGTGTGGGTTTATTTCTGAGCCTTCTCTCATCTTCTGTCAATCTATGTGTCTGTTTTTAATGCCATGCCATACTGTTTTGATTACTATGGATTTGTGATATAGTTAGAATCAGGAAGCCTGAAGCTTTGTTCTTCTTTCTCAAAGTTGCTTTACCTATTCAGCATCTTTTGGGGTTCCATATGAATTTGATAATTTTTTCCTATTTCTGTGAAAATTGCCATTGAGATAAAACTTCAAATTTAACAGAGAGACTAAACACATGCTGAAAAGTGATGAATAAGTGCTGAGTGGGAGAAGGGAGCACTGTGGGGAGGAACCTTGGGAAGCTGGAGTAGGAACATGACAGAGAATATTTTAGTGGAGATAACCATAAAGTCCCATCATTGGGTCTCCACAATGAAAATCAGCCTCATCTTCCTAGCAAGTGCATGGGACCTACTAGGGGTTTTCTTTGCCAGTGCACGCTTAGCCTCCATTGAACAAGCTGTAGCCGGTGGGAATGACAGGTTCTCTGGCACAGCAGAAATGTTGTCCTCAATGGTCACAGGCAGAGCAGACAGACGGGGACTGAAATGGCTTCAGCTCACGTCTTGTGAAGAGTGACTGAAAGCCTGGGAAGGGTCAACTTGTAGAAAATTTGGGAGGGTCATGAGACTCATCTTCAGCTATTTGAAAGAAGGGATAGCTGTGCTTTTTGGCCCCAAGCAGGGCAATCTTGGGTCAGTCAATGAAAACTACAGGGCAGAGGGTTTCGGCTATCTGTTGAAATGAGAGTGACTACTCCACTGAGGTACAATGGACTGGTTCTGAAGAAGTCCAAGTCCTTGTTCCTGAGGGATTCAGCAGGGGCTGATGACAACATTGATACTGCATTAGGGACTCCAATGTCCTGCAACCACATTACCAGGTCTATGTGTTTTCCTCCAGCCTGTGCTTCTGCAAATGCTGTATCTTGCCTGCCTGTGTGCCAAAGTGTGTTGGTGAGACAGGAGCGAGCAGGAAGATTATCTGGCCTAGCTAAGTCTCAGAATTTTTTGAAGTAAATGAATGGAAGAAAGAGAAAGAAACTTTTGTAAGGGAACGTCAGACGTTCCCAGTTTGAAAATATTTTGACTGTCTCCTGTATGTTCTAAGTGTGACCAAAGCAAAGTCCTTGACCTCATGGGATTTGTTTGTAGGTGTCTTACATTTTTAAAAAGTCCATAATTAATTTCTAAAAATATATATATTTTTAATGTGAAAAGAAATTGCTTCCAGAATCCCTAAATTGTTGAAAATTTGCTGTTTGCCATTGCAATTTTGGTAGGGATTACATTGAATCTGCCAATCACTTTGAGTAGTATGAATATTTTAGCAATATTAATACTTCTGAGCCATGAACACTAAGCATCTTTCCACTTATTTGCATCTTCTTCAATTTCTTTCATAAAAGTTTTTTAGCTTTTAGTATACAGATCTTTCACTGCTCTGGTAAAATTTATTCCTAAGTATTTTGTTCTTTTTAATATTATTTCTTAACTTCTTTCTCAGAGAGTCACTGTTAATGTATAGAAATGCAATGGATTTCTGCATGTTGATTTTGTATCCTGTAACTTTACTAAATTAGTTCTAACATTTTTAGTGGAATCTTTAGGGTTTTCTATATATAAAATCATGTTGTCTGAAAACAGGAATTTAACTTCTTCCTTTCTGATTCGGATGCCTTTTATTTCTTTGTTATGCCTAATTCCTCTAGTTAGGACTTCTATTACTACATTGAATAGAAGTGGTGGAGTGAGCATCCTTTTCTTGTCCCTGATATTAGAAGAAAAGTTTTCAATTTTTCAGTGTTGAGTATGGCATATAGGCTACTGTATATGTCATATTGCTTGTATTATGTTGAGACAAATTACTTCTATAGCTAATGTATTGATAATTTTTATCATGAATAAATGTATTTTTCTGCATCTATTGAGATGCTCATATAATTTTTGTCCTTCATTTTGTATATCACGTTTATGGACTTGGATATATTGAACTATCCTTGCATCCCATGGATAAATATTCCATGACAATGCACAATCCTTTTAATGTGCAGATGGATTAAATTTGCTAATGTTTTTTTGACAATTTGCATCTATGTTCATCATGGATACTTACCTGTAATTTTCTACTCTAGTAGTGTCTTTGTCTGGTTTGGGCATCAGACTAATGTTTGGAAATGTTCTTCTTCAATTTTTTGGAAGAGTTTGAAAAGAATTAAACATCAATTCTCTTTAAATGTTTGGTAGAATTCAGTGGTGGATCCATCAGGTCTTGGACTTTGCTGGGAAATTTTTGATTACTGATTCAATCTCTTTACTCATTATTAATTTATTCACATTTTCTATTTCTTCATGATTTACTCTTGACAGGTTGCATATTTCTAGGAATATATCTATTCTTCTAAGTTATTCAATTTGTTTATGTACAACTTTCACAGAAGTCTCTTACAATCCTTTGTATTTCTCTGGTATCATTTGTAATGGCTCCCCTGTTATTTGCCATTTTATTTTTTGAGTTTTCTCTTTTCTTAGCCTAGCTAAAGTCTTGTCAATTTCATCTTTTAAAAAAACTCTTAGTTTTGTTGCTAGTTTCTATCGCTTTCTGCTCTGATCTTTGTTATTTCCTTCCTTTTGCTAACTTGGGCTTAGTTTGTTCTTTCTTTCTACTTCCTTGAGGTATAAAGTTAGGTTGATTCTTTGAGATATTTCGATTTTTTTTTCTTTTTTGAGATTAGAAAATATAGTTTATTTAGAAAGCAAATTGGATAGAGAGAGAAAGGGGGGATTCACCTCCCCAAGGAAGGGGAGAGGGCCAAAGCTTAAGAAAACATGGCCTGACCATAGCTCAAAGAGCACATGGCCACATCATTCCTTAGCAAAGGAATGGACTTTTTTTCTTAATATAGGTATTTATTGCTATTAACTGCCCTCTTAGAAATGGTTTTGCTGCATTCTATAGTTTTGATATGCTGTGGTTCCATTTTTGCTTGTCTTAAGATATTTTCTGATTTTCCATTTTAGTGTTTATCTTTTTTAGTTATTTTAAGCATTTTAGCTAGAATTTACTTTGAGATGTATCACACCCTCTCTACCTGCTTCAGAGACCCATGAACACAGATAGGTCTTAAACTATTTCCACGTTCTGTTCTAGGACACTAGCGCATTCATATTCCTCTCACGGGAGATAACCATTTCCTCCATGTCCCATGGCCACAAATGGCTTGGCCTTTCTTTATGGGATTTGCTTTTATGACAATTTAGTCTGCAACACTGTGGATGGCTGTTACTGTATGTGTCCCTGGCAGCACTGACTTCTCTCCTCTCTTAGTGACCCTGAAAGACACATGCACACACAAACACACACACACATATACACACACAGTCTAACAAATCTCATTAACAAAATAACAAATAGCACTAAGTAATCACTAAAGGAGCTCTCCTCTGAGTAAAATGCAAGAAGCCTCTTGCTTTCGTGAAGTCTAATGTTAAGCTATATCATTTTATATTATAAATGTAAAGTCATACATGCCCATTAAAAATTTAAAATTTTAGAAAAGTCAAAGTCTCTCAGAAGATAACTTTTCAGGTCTTTTCTACACAAACACTGATATGTATAATATCATAATTATTACTTATAAAACGTGACCAAGCTATTAACATTATTCTGCAACTTGCTTTTTTTTTTTTTTAACTTAAAATATATCCTGGGTAACTTTCCATGTCAAATAGATGTAATTCTTTCCAACGGCTACACAGAGTCTATTGTATGAATTTCCATAATTTTTAAATCTAATTCCCTACTGTATGACATTTCAGTTGTTTCCAATTTTTCACACAACTGAGTCATATGATGAAGCAATAAGTATCCTGGAAATATACTTGGCACATTTTAGGATAACTTCTTAGAACTGTATTTGCTGGGCCAAAAGATAGATATGTTTCCCAAATTGTCTTCCAAAAAAATGCATTTTCCCTACATTCTCACTGACATCAGCTTCTAGCCGTAAACACGATTGTGACCATGCTGATCACTTCATTCTGTCAAATGTGTACTGGCTGCTTTTAATTCTTCTGTGAACTGCTTGTTCACTCATAACATCTATTTTGAAAGTCAAGCTAAGGAGCTTTCAAAGGAATGTTTCCTGGCTTGTTCTTCATCAATGTTCCATCTGGGTGAAATTTCCAGTGAGCTGAGGCATGAATGGGTGAAGGATTGCAGTAATAGAGCAATCACTAACTTTGCCTTTAGAACCTTAAACATCTCCATCAAAATAGGAGTCAATAGGAGTCTAAGCACCCTGAGCAGGTATTAGCATGCTTTTTCTTTTTTTCCAACCATGGAGTATTCTATAAGGGGCTAGATGAGAAGTCTTTTAGCCTTGGTAGGTTAGTTTAGGTTTCCTAACTTCTCAGCTCTGTCACCATAGTTCCAAAGCAGCCACAGGCAATATAACCAAATGTCAGTAGCTGTGGTCCAATAAAACCTTATTTACAAAAGCAGGCAGCAGGCTGGATGATGGCCTAAAGGGTGGAGGTGAGTACTGACCTATATTACTACGATTTTTTAAAAATAGCAGGAATGAGGAGCATTGCCTGTGTTTAGAATGACTCATATTTTGCTGAGTCTTTTACCAATACACTGTGGCTTGTACTGCTCAGTGTCACCGACTGAAAATATCAAAGACGTCATATACTCAAATTCTAAAGCTGAAAAGCCAACCTTACTCTGACTCATTTGCTCCCAACATGTGCAGCATTACCATTCAGAACTCCTTCTTTCCTCTCTGGATTTTCTATCTTTGAGACCTGGCATGGATCCCCCAGAGTGAGCAGGAATGCTCCGTGCTGGCTGAGGACAGCCATGCGAGAGGGCAACACATCACAATTCCAGCAGCCAGGGCCCCACATCAAGATGCTCTCGATTGAATCGGGGAGTCCCAACATGGGGAGCCCAGCACAAAGAAAAAGGACCAGGCCCAGACATAGTCCAAGGAAATAACGGTCAACGCCCTTATAGAGGGAGACCTCAATGCTCACTCATCTGTGAGTCCCCTGTAGACCTGCATCTCACCGGGCACATACTGTAAAAGTGTAGTGAACATTTGCCGAATGAAAAGTGGCAGCATTCAAAAAAACCTCTGCAGCCTCTTCTCAAGCCCTGCCCTCGGACTGGAAGACTCTCCCACTTCATACAAGAGACCTGCTTTTGTGGGTGTGGAAATCCTGTGCTCTGAAAGAGGAGTGTTCACCTCTGCAGCCACAAGACCTCGGCCTTCAGAAGAGAGTTCGAATCCCAGAGAGTTTAGCCAACCAGCCAGTACCCAGCCTGGAGACAAATCTTTGATCTCCCATCAGTTGTTTCTTCCTGGGATAGGAACTCGAATCCTCATGAAAATAGCTGCCTCTTTCATAGAATGTGAGTTAAGACATTCAGCAAAGTACTTCTTATACAGTTTAAGTATACATGTGTCTTCCATTGGCAACTCAGAACAGCTTATGGCTGACATGCAAACTTGCAAATCAAAAATGCTCCTGAGAAATGTAAAAAAGAAAAAAAAAATCTTTGACCATTTACCTGTTACTAACTCACTTCTCCCTTCAAAGACTTATAAGTAAATTGAGCATTACAAATGACTTAAAAAGGTGGTTTAAATATGGAATTATGGGTAGCATTACTTCAGCTATTCACTCTTCATTACTTCAGCCATTCTTACCAGAGGATTCAGAGCTATGATCATCTGTACACAGCAGTTGACTTATTTCACGAAATGTTTCCCTTGGAAACACAAGTACACATGTATGCACAAGCAAACATGTGCGCGCGCACACACACACACACACACACACACACACACACACACACACAGAACTGTAATGGGAGCTCTCTGTGACTTTCCGAGGTAACTGGCAAATGCTTGGTGGGCTGGATTCCTCAGGTCTATGCCATGGCACAGGCCTAGTTTGCAACAGTGCCTGAAAATACTGGGAAACTTTTGGGGCTCCTGTCACTTTGAGTCTTTGAATAAGACTCAGAATGGACTTAATGCAACCCCAAGTCATAGCAAACTGATTTTAGTATTCAGCACACTTCATTATATAATGTAAGATTGTAAAGGTTTACTACATAATACAAATGAACAGAAAGTCAATCAAAATCCTTTTCTTTGAGCAATAATTCCTTGTTACTAATCAGAATCTCTAGCAGATCTCGACCCACCATCAGCATTTGGTCTAGATGTAAAGAGGGCTCACAATTTAAAAGAAGTGCCTTTCACACCCAATGCCTGGCCACTACATCCCATGCTCTGCATGAAAGCCAGAGTTTTAGTACAGATCTTCCTTCTAGTGAGACCTCAGGTTAGGACGTAAGTGGAGGTAAGAGGAAAGTGTGTTTGCCCAGTGAACACTAGTGATCATGGCAACAGCAATACTCAGACACTCTGGTCAAAGCTCTAAAAGCGCTTCCACATGCACGTGGCACCGGATACACCACAATATTCCTAACCACAAATGAACATTATGGCCCACAGCCTGTGAGGCCCAGGTCATGGCCAGTGAGGCTGGCACATCTAACACACTCACTCTGGTTCAGCTTTTGCATCTGTTTTGCCCTAACAAGACACTGCTCGGACCACCTTAATTCTAGAGAGAGCCTAAAAAGTGGTTTCCATAAATGTGGCCCTGGGCTCTGTGTCTCAGGACCACAGCAAGACTTCTCACAGAGGCAACATGGGGCACTTCCAGGTGTGACCCGTCGGTGCCCCACTGAAATCCTACAGCACATTCACGATCAAAATGGAGAAAAGCTGCCACCTGGAAGCAGACAGAAACAGTCAGCTGAGTGACAGAGGCTGGGCAGACGTGGATCAGCGAACAAGGTAGACAGGCAGTAACAACACCCCCTGCACATGTACTGTATGCAAAGTCTAAAAAATACTGCTGCATCCACCAAGAATGTGTGGGGAAACACAAAAGCTGAGTAGGAAAATGAGTATTACAGAAGGAACCTGGGCTCAGGGAGGTCTATGAAGGGACTGGCTGAGGTGGGGTTTCTGGTAAGTCAGACCCAAACCCTAGTCCTCTTTGCCATGTCTTGCCACCTGGGCCAGGGATGCAGCGAAGGCTGGGACCGATGGCAGCCTGGGGAGTTCAGCCTGGGGTGACGACTTCACATAACAGGATCTCTGAGCAGTACCTGAGGTTCGGGCTGAGAAAGCTGAGGTGAGTTCCCTGTGCAGGACACTCACCAGAGCTGGGGAGCAGAAGGGATGTGATTAGCGAGCAGGGCCAGATCTGGTCTCTAGATGAGACCCTTGAAGGATGGGCCCATCTGGAAGCAGCCTAAACTAAGGCCTTGACGGTGTTCTCCTTTTTGCACAGCACCACGAGCCTAGGAGGCAACTATTCCCTTCTGTAATTTACAAAGGCAGTAACGACATAGGAAGTTGAGCGATCTGCCCAAAATTAAAAGGTTATACATGGCAGAGCCGAGATTCAACTACAGCCTGACTCTATCACCCGAGGTCTTCACAGGGCCTGCATGTTCATAAGTCTCAAGAAACATGTTGGCTGTGGTATCGCCACTGGGCAAAATGACTAAAGGAACATTGTTTGATACTTCAGATTTAAAAGCTGCTGACTATGCTTTTACTGTGTTAACACACTTGAGGAAAACAGAGCCAGGTGTTCATAATTTTCTTGTGGTGTCTGCAGCAGTTGTGACAGCTCCTTTAAAAGGACACATGCAAAAGCATCTGAGGGGCGACACAATTAAGTGATCCCTAAGCATGTCCACTAAGGGGACAAGCAGAGCAAGGAAGAAGTGTCCAGGAAAATGACAAATCATTAGCCTCAAAAAACAACATCTCACTTCTCAGGATTAAAGGATTTTTAAAAACTAAAACACACACACACACACACACACACACACACACACCCACCCCACATCCATCCAGCAGTCCCTCTTATCCGTAGTTTCATTTACCCACAGTCAACTGCAGTGTGAACATAGGTGAGTATGGCACAATAAGATATGTTGAGGGGCCAGGCGCGATGGCTCAAGCCTGTAATCCCAGCACTTTGGGAGGTGAGAGGAATGCCTGAGCTCACAGGTTCAAGACCAGCCTGGGCAACTTGGCAAGACCTCATCTCTATGATAAATCAAAATTTTAAAAAAATTAGCCAGGCATGGTGGCGCATGACTGTAGTTCCAGCTACTAGGAAGGCTGAGGCAGAAGGATCACCTGAGTCTAGCAGGTTGAGGTTGCGGTGGCCGTGAGCATGCCACTGCACTCCAGACCGGGCGACGAAGTGAGACTCTGACTCAAAATAAAGAGAGAGAGAGAGAGAGAAAGAGACCACATTCACATAACTTGGATTATAGTGTCTTGCTATAACTGTTCTATTTTGTTAGTAGTTGTTAATCTCTTACTATGTCTAGCTTATAAGTTAAACCTTAGCATAGGTATATATGCACAGGAAGAAACATCGTCTGTCTAGGGTTCTGTGCTATCAGCAGTTTTAGGCATCCACTGGGGGTCTTGAGTGCAGGGCTGCTGTATAGCTGAAGTCACAGGTGATATTGATGGTACAGAGAGGCGGGAGCACGCCTGGAGCAGTATGTGGAGTCTGTAGCAGGCCTGCCCAAGTGAGGCCCCAGCTCTCAGCACCTTCATCTCTTGGCGCTTTGGTTTCCTCATCTGCCCAGCAGGGATGACAGCAGTGCACCAACATTACAGTTGTATGGCGATCAAGGAGTCGATACTGAGAGCGGGGCCTGTACGCAGGTGGTGCTCAATAAGCCTCAGCAACTGTCAGACGCCATTAGAGATGTGCTCCAAGTCCCTGCTGGGAGGTTGCTTTTTCTATTTTGCTTTTAAGGTTTTAAGGTTAATACACAAAATAAGAGATCTTCCTCATATTCTCTCTCTCTCTCTCTCTCACACACACACACACACACACACACACACCTCACATACACAACACACATATACATCATATACGTATATTACACACATCACACATACTACAGACACACACATCTGTACCACTCACACACACACACACACACACACCCCACATATACACACACATCATACATACACCACACCCCCACACCACACACTGCATACATATCCCACACAACCCCCAAACACATCACACACACCCTCATACACTACACATACATATCACACATACTCCACACCATACTTACAACCCCTCCACACCACTCACATACACACACACACACACACACACACACACACACACACACACACAC
>NW_007249505.1:162565-231098 GCF_000164805.1 Carlito syrichta
CCAGCCAGGAGACCTCACAGCAAGCGCCTTTCGGGAGTGCGGTCAATCTCTTAATAATAAACAAATTTACTTTAAGTGGAATTAGTATTTCAAATGTATATATAATCTTGTCATATTATTTTTCAAAACTGTTGCTTTCCCTACCCTTTAGCATCCTGTCATCGTGTTTTGATACATATATGGTGCTTTTATAATTAATTTTACTTCACATCGTTTGTGTTTTTATAAGGTTTTTAAATTTTAAATTTAGCTAACTTTATTTTCATGTTTACATCTGCCTTTGTTTTTTTGTTTAGTTTTGTTTTTGAGTTGGAGTCTCACTCCTTTGCCCAGGCTGCATGGAGTGCAGTGGCATGCTCACCGCCACCCCAGCGTTGACCTGCTGGGCTCAGGAGATCCTTCCTTCTCAGCCTTGCAAGTAACTGAAACTACAGGTGTGCGCTACCACACCCAGCTAGTTTTTTGTTTGTTTGCTTGTTTTGTTTTGTTTTCATTGTAGAGAGGAGGTCTCCACACACACACACACACACACACACACACACACACACACACACACACCATGCAAAAATATCAGCCAATGAAGGTAGCCTTCACACTCAGTCTCCTAGTGTCATGAGGAAGGCAGACCTAAAGAGAAGAATTTCCTTCTCCACAGAGGACATGCCCAATTTGGAAAGATAACTGAATAACTACAGGAGATGATCAGGGGATGCCATTAAATATTTGCCACTTATTTCTGAGAAGATTCATTATTGTAATCTCTGAATTAAGTGAATTAAAAGAGAAAAGGAATTGCTTTTACATGCTGCAAGAGGCAACTTGCCATACTCGTTGGGATGGCCCAGAGATTCCAAGACAGAAAAGGCAAAGAGGTCCTCCAGCTCCTTACAAAGCAGGCAAGAAAGTCACATGCCCTTCAGATCCTTACAAACAGGCAAGAAGACAACAGGTCCTCCGAGTGCTTGCATTCATCATGGCACTAACTATTCGCTAACTGGCCTTTGAAAAGATTAAACTAAGGAGAAAAAGTCAATCCCCTCAGGATAGAGGAGAAAGCTCTTGAAGTTTTACTCCTAGGACTGATCTAATCTCAGTGTAAAGACTCTGGTAAAGCACTGCAGGAAAGTATAGAAGTTCTAACATGAAAAGTCATGAAATCCAACATCAACACATAAGATATAATATGTCCAAGTACGGACACACGTGGGCATCTCACTGCTGCGTCCATACCCTCCTGCCTCCAAGAGCATGGGAGCTGACTGGAGAGATAAGAAGTTAAGGAGCCAGGCATTTGGGACCTCTGGTGACTGGCTCCATCAGGCTACGTATCCCCTGTCTTCTCATCTCATCATTACAGGGAAATTTGAGCCAGTTCACTAATTAAGATTCATAAGAAAAGCAAACAAAACCCCACAGGTGCACACACAGAAGGGGGAGTAAATTGCCTTCAAACAAGAAATATGATTAGAAGATCTTCAAGAACAGTACCTGAGGCCCACTGTCTTTGGAGAAAGACGATTTCTGTAGTCTACATAGAGACACTAAAACATAAGAAAGACAGCATACTCTGTGCCAGCAAGTTTTCCTCTGAGTTGGCCATGAAGTAGAGGGACCAGGTGTCTTGCTTGGCCTGGCCAGCCTACGGCCCACTCACTCTGACATGCTGCACCCTCACCACTGTTCAGATCCTCAGGGTTGCCTTCCTGTCTGCTCACTCACCCCACCCCTGGCTTTCCTAACTCTTATTCTCTCTTCACCTTATTCCTTTCATATATATTTGTCTTGTATCCTGTAACGTGTATTTGCGTAAGACACTTCAATAAACAAATAAACTGATCTCTTTGCTCTTCTCCAGGGTGGGGTGAAACTGGAACCCTGGCAAAGCCTGCAGATGCTTTCTACAGAAAAGCACTTCCCAGTGCTTCTGCAGAGCTGTGCTGTAAATGAGACTAGATATTCCACAGGGGCCTAATCGCTGAGTAAAGTTACTGTAGGGAAAGCTCCTTGATGGGATCTCTCATTACTTATCCATGGGTGATACATCTGGAAATAACGGCTGTTATTTTATAGGTAGCAATCCCTATAATCATTACTGTTTGCGACATATCTTGGAATAACTGGAGTATGCAAAGTGCAATAAAAAGAGAAATTCTATTTTATCATGGACCATCACCATGAAACTAGTGCTATAAACATCAGAAAATAACCTAGAATTTCTGCCATACTTGCTATTCCAAAGTAAGAAGTTTATTTCTTTGTTCGTAAAAATCATCCACTTTGCTGCTTTACCATACTCTCCCAGTGAATTTGAGAGGATATAAAATCATATTAACAAGTCAAGAACAAAGTAGCCTGTATCTAATGTAAGTATGCTACACGTACACTTCATCATCACTGAGAGGGAAACACAAGAAACAAGCTGTCTCTGTAAATAAGTCCAAATAAACTAAAACAAGCAATTTTTAAAAAAAATCAGCTTCTTGGAGGCAGTTAACAAGGGCCATCATAGTAGGAATGATGGTTCTAATTTGGCAGGTTTCATGCTGATCAAACAAAATATATATTTCTCTTCTTCAAATTAGTGATTCCAAAATGAATGATTCACTATTCTGAATTCTGGCACCAGGGGTGAGACTGGCTTAAAGGACACCAAGAAATTCTCAAAACAACCTCAGTAGAAATTAACTTAAATTCACATCACTTGCAAATTTCTGATCCCGCACAGCCACACAGGACAGGACACGGAGGTGCCTGCACATCTGACGACAGGGACACGGCTCCTGAACTAGCAGAAGTCCCCACTCCACACCATGTACAATACAGCAGCCACAGCTGGCCAAATACAGAGACTTCAGATGACCCGGAAAGCTTGTGTTAAGACCATGTGTTCCAAAATTCTCAAGTTCACTATTTTACTGAAAAGAAGAAAATCTTAAGGAAGAAATATATCTACATGATGGTGACTAAGTCATTGGTTACCAAATTTTGAAAAACCCTTTATATAAAAAGAGTGCAAGGAATTATTTCTCCAGCTTAAAACTCTCTCTTAACACATACAGATTTGGCGATCTGGTAATGTCTTCTGCTTGAAATGCACAATAAAGTGTATGACAGCTTTCTATACATAAGACAAGGGTTGGAAAAAGAACTCTGGGATTACATCATTCAGTCACCAAGTTCTCTTGATTAGACTTGCAGATGTACAAGTTCTTTATGTTGTGATGTATGGAATATTTCCATGAACAGTATCATGTTTGTATACTGCCCAGTAACTCCTTCTGACAGACAAGCGAGTAACTTCTAACACTGAGTGACTTACTTCTTGAAAGTTTGTATTTATTCTGACATCTCTCACTGGGACAAATGTATAGCTCCATCAACCAAATATCTCCATTTAAAGTTAGGGAAAAAACAAAGAGCAAATACAGTTAGTTGTACATGAGGGGAAAGGTATTTTCCTCTAGTTTTTTCTTTTTTTTTCGTAGAGACTAGCATTAATAGTTAATAGCTCAAGAAAATGCTCCAAACTACATGTGCATGGCTCTACAGAAACAAGCACTCTGACACTAAGAATTCAAAAGTGAAAGAGGCCTGTTTATTGCACATGTAGACAGAGAAACAATGGCACTAAACGCCTATCCCTCCACCACTCAAAACCCTGTCCTTTGGTGGACAATGTTCCCTGAGGTAGATGGGGTGAGGATGTGCAGGCCATGGCTCCCCACTGGAGGCTCAGTGGTCCTGACCCTCTGTCCCAGAGAGGGCTGGGGGAGTAGAGCCAGGGCTCGGGAGGTCGTTTCAGTGGATCAGATCCACACCAGTCCAAGGTTCATCTGGACTCATGCATAGGGTTCCCACTGCATCTCCTCTCCAAAGCTGCAACAACCCAGGCCGTTGGTAGTGGCTATCTCATCACAATCTACCTCCCAGGATTTGGGTGGAAGAGAACAACCCTATGTGATTTCACCTGACTTCGAAGGGCAAGTTTAACAAATCCAGACCCATCCCTGGGTCTTCTCAGCAAGCTTAAAGGTGGGCTTTAAATCATAATATAACCTGAAAGAAAACATTCTGTCTAAAATCTGAATAGGAGTGTGGTCTTTCCTTTCTTTTCTTCTACTTCTTTTCTTCCTTCAACCCCTATCTTTTAAAAAGTAGAAGAAAAGTCAACTACAGTAAAAAAATTCTTACATGTAGTGTTAGTATACCTTCAGGTTTAATTTTTTTAAATTATATAAACCTCAAGTTTAAATAATCACAAATAAAACTTTAAAAAACATATTATTCTGCTATTGCCTTAATGTTTGAGTTCCCCCCCCCAAATCCATAAATGGAAATTATAAGCCTTAATATGAAAGTATTAGGAGGTGGGACCTTTGAAAGTGATCAGGTCATGAGAGCAAAGTCCTGAGGAATGGGATTAGCGCTCCTTATAAAAGAGGCCTGGGGGAGCCTGCTCTTCCCTGCCACCAACTGAAAATGCAGCAAGAAGTTTCCATCTATGAACCAGGAAGAGGCACCAGACACCAAATCTGCCAGTGCCTTGATCTTGGACTTCCCAACTTCCAGAACTGAGGCTACTCAGTTTATGGAGTTTTGCTGTAGCAGCCCAAATGGACTAAAATGCCTTCTAAACTATTCCACTAGATGCACTAGGATGGCTCTCTTTGCCTAACACGTTCTGGGAATGCCCATCTGGTTCATAAGAGGATCAACAAAAACATATGCTGTATTATTTAATGGATACTTAAAATCTTAGGAAGGACATTAATTTCTCTTGTAATATAAATGATTATCTACACTTTCTGCATTGTGTTTACTTTTTTAAATTGTATTTTAGAGTTGTGGGGTACAAGTGAGGATTTGCTACTTAAGTTGGTGGCATGAAGGTGAAGTTTGGGTTTCTAGCTGGCCCTCTCTCCCCCCAATAGTGCACAAGGTATCCAGTGTGTTGTCCTGTGCCCCCCTCCCTCCTCCCTTTTTCCCTCCCCTAGCAGTGTCCAGCATCTGCTGATCCCACCCTTGTGCTAGTGTGACTAGTATTCAGGGCCTGCTTATGAGTAAGTATTTAGTTCTTTGTTTCTGTGACAGTTCACTTAGTCTGAGGGTCTCCAATTGCATTCAAGTTGCTGCGAAGGCCATGATTTTGTTCTTCTTTATGGCTGCATAACATTCCATCATGTGTATGTACCACATTTTCCTTACCCAGTCTACTTTTGATGGGCACCTGGGTTGGTTCCATGTTTTTGCTTTTGTGAATAGTGCTGCAATAAACATGTGTGTGCAGATATCTTTTTTGTAGAGCAATTTATGTTCCTCTGGGTATATTCCCAGGAGAGGGGTTACTAGCTCAATTTTTTGTTCTTAGAGAAATCGCCACACTTTTTCATAGAGGTTGAACTAGCTTATATTTACACCAACAGTGTAGAGGTATCCCTTTGCTCTGCAGCCATGCCAGTACCTGTTGTTTTCCACTTACTAACGATGGCCATTCTTACTGATGTTAAGTGTTATCTCATTGTAGTTTTTATTTCTATTTCTCGATGATCAGCAAGGCTGAGCTTTTTTCATGTGTTTGTTGGCTGCTAGTATGTCATTCTTTAAGAAGGGTCTGTTCATATCCTTTGCCCATTTTTTAATGAGGTATTTTTGGTTGTTTTTTTTTTCCTTTCACTTCATTTGAGTTCCTTGTAAATCCTGGATGTCAGACCTTTGTCAGATACATAGCTTGCACATATTTTTTTCCATTCTGTGAGTTGTCTCTTCATGGTTTCTTTTGCTGTGCAAACACTTTTTAGTTTGATAAAGTCCCATCTGTCTATCTTAGCTTTTGTTGCACGTGCTTTTGAGAACTTGGTCATGAATTCACTGCCTACTTTGACGTCCAGAGAGTATTCCCTAAGCATTCTTCTAAGATTCCTATAGTTTGAGATTTTACATTTATGCTCTTGATCTGCACTGCATGTTTAGATTTTTGTATTTTGAATCTTTCTAGAATAAGTTATGTGTGAACATTGCATTTTACAGTAGTATTTTCTCACCCTCAGCTCCTTTCTAATACTTAATTTTAATAACATTTACATAAGAAATGGGGGACTATGAGAACCATTTCTCATTTTACAATGGAGACCTTAAAGAGACTTGAACAAAGAAGACATTTTTGTATTGCCCTATAGTATCATAAGACTGATCTTTTCCCACAGAAAATAAGGGAAGCTAGGCGTCATTCTGAACTTCTTTTGAAAACCAATGGATAATTTTAGTAATGAGCCTGTAACCAGGAAAGCAGCTTCTGCATGCCATTTTCCAACATTTTATACCTAAGTATGTCTAGGTTGAATAAAACCAAATAGCATTAACATGGATCTTATAAAAATCAGATAAATCTTGAATGATAACACTGTCATAATTATGGACAATTCTCTATTGACATTGACAGTAGAGTCATATCATAGGATCTATGAAAATTTCAAGCAAATGTTCTTACTACTTATTCTCAAAGACAACTTTTGCAAGACAAAGGATAGCTATCAATTCAGTTCTCTTTGCAATACTTAACCTAAGCCAACTGCCTGCAGTGCATGGTAGACACCCCCCCCCACCACACACACACACACACACACACACACACACACACACACACGTGCGCGCACACTGCTTCATTTCCTTTTTCTCTGAACTCAACATCACTGCCAGTGCCTTTTTTCTTTTCTTTCTTCTGATGATAATCTCACCACGTACCCCCTGTATTACCAGGTATTGCTAAACTCTCTCTCAGCCTGTCTGGCATTTCACTGTGATATTTACCTCCATCTACACTGAAGGGGTAGTCTTCCCCCAGAAGCTGGATCCGGAAGCACAGGACAGACAGCCACTGTGCAGGCAACAGGCACTTGGACACGTCAGAGAAACACACAGCTCTGCTCAGCTCCAGCCCACGCAGACTCCTCCTGCCAGGTGGTTGCAGTGTAGAGGGAGGGAGCTGGCTGTTGGTAACTTTACTCCCTTCGCTCAAAAACTTCCTGTTACTCATTTTGTAAACTTCTCCTTTAAAGGAGATTTTCATTATCCAAGAAACAAAGCGATTTCTATGACTATCCTTGATAGACCACTTGGGAAATGGAGCACAACAAGGACATGCCCAAGTTTCTATTATCTTGACTTTACTTCCACTAGCTGGCAGGGAGCATTAATCTACAGCAAAGGTGCACAACTCTTGAACAGCTGGAGAGACTCTTGATCATCAAAAGGGGATGGAGAACCATAAAATTACCCTGTTGTGGCTAATCAGCCATTGAACCTATGGTGATGATGATGCATTGTGGAGACTCCACATCCCAAACTCACAGTGAGCCCACACCAAAGAACTTACTCGCACAAGATAATTACCTCCTTCCTGCTCCTACCTGCAGAGTTCCAGGAAACCTCCCTTTTTTCTCAGGGCTCTGAAAGTCACCAGTGTAAACATTAGCTGGGTGGGTGTCAAGTGCCAGGAAGCATTAGAGGATGTGGTGGGTCCACAGTCAATCGCCCAGCAATCACTATCAGTACGTTCACTTCATATATTGACAAACTGCATTGAGCTATCAGTTTAATAATTGATTTAGAGAGAAAACCTAGCTCTTTATGGAAGAATAACAATATGCAATATAAAAAGGAAGTGTTTTAAAGGGACCTTCTTTCTCTGCTCCTGAAAAGTGAGAACATTTTATCAATTACAAGGGGGGGTATTGGGGATTGCCTCCATTAGCCTTGATTTCTGTAAAAGTAGAAAGGCAGAATTTTATTAATTCTACTTGTTTATCTACAGCCCATCTCGTTCCAGCCAGAATGTAAGGCAGCTAATGCACATCACCTAAAATATGACAGCATGAGGTGTAGTGAAAATAGTTAAAACATCACCCCAGGTGGGCACAATATGGCAGAAGCATTCCCAAGGATTTGGTCTAGGCCCATCCAGGTAGTCCACAGAGAAAATTATCTGAATGATTTCTTTTCTATTTTTTTTTTTTTTTTTGAGTGGGAGTCTCACTCTGTCACCCAGACTGGAGTGCAGTGGCCGCTCCCGGCCACCACAGCCTCGACCTGCTGGGCTCCGGCGATCCTTCCACCTCAGCCTTCCAAGTAGCTGGAACTACCGGCGCGCGCTACCATGCCCGGCTAATTTTTTGATTTATTGTAGAGATGAGGTCTCGCTGCCCAGGCGGGTCTCGAACCCGTGGGCTCAGGCAATCCGCTCACCTCAGCCTCCCAAAGGCGCAGGATTACAGGCTGAGCCACCGAGCCTGGCTTCTGAATGATTGCTAAAGTCCTTTTGGGCCAGAACACTGTCTGACCATGTCTCGTGGATGAGCTCCTACTCCTGTCTGAGGCAGCCTGCCTTGGCCAGAGCAGTGAGCATGTTGTCCACTCAGTGCTAAAAGAGGGCAGGAAGAGCCTTTTCACTTGTTTTTGATTCACTAAAAGCAAAGTTACGTAGCACTGAATGTCAAAGAGAGGTCATTGGATCTAATAAATTTAGAACCGCAAAGAATATCAGAGATCCCTACAATTCCCCACCTTCCACATGAGGAAATGAAGCCCAAATTACTTGCCCAAAGTTAGAGTGCTACAAATATGAGTTATAAATAGAACCCAGGACCACTACTCCAAAGTCCACCATCTCATCCACAAATAACTACCGGCTGACAGAAGAAACAAATCAAGAGTGGACAGGGGAAAGCATGTCAGAAACAAAAGCAGCTTTATCTTCAAAATGAATAATTCCATCTAGCAATTTACTTGTATTTAGCATCCAAAAAGGACTGGCAAGAAGTACTCAAACCTTCTCAAAATATACTTAATAAAGATAAGTGCATACTTCCAGCTTCCAAAACCATTTCCAAGTCACAATGTGATGACCACAGATGGCTCCACCTGTTCATTCAGCAGGAAGGTGGTTTCAGTGTTTCTGGCTCAGACTGCCTGGCTACGAATCCCCAATATTCCATTTGTAGATGAGGAGCCCCAGATACACTCTCCTTAATAGTCCCTGGGCCACAGGAGAGTGATAGTCCCTACTTTATAAGATCATTGTGAGAAATTGATGAGGTAATGAATACGAAGCCCTAGGAAAGGGACTTGGTTCATGGAATGGCTGAACACCATTACCGTTGCTATAGTTCATTCATTTTCTTACCATAGCACCCAGAGTGCCTACCATGAGCCAACACTGTCCTTGGTGCGAAGGACACAGCCTCAAACCTGGCAGTCAGGAGCTGAGAAGCCCAGAGCCCACAGAGAAAACCACATGAGAATGTGAGCAGGGACAGAGGCGTACTAGGCAGTGACAGCTACTATGAAGGAAGAGAAAATTGGGTAAAATGACAAAAAGTCACGGGGTGGAGGTGGGGTGTGATTATTTCAGAGGGAATGGTTAGAAAGGTGAAATGAAGTCAAGAAGCTGCACGGCTCTTTTATTTATTTATTTATTTTGAGTCGGAGTCTCACTCAGTCACCCAGGCTAGAGTGCAGTGGCACACAGTCACCCCAGCATCAACCTGCTGGGCTCTGGCGATCCTTCCGCCTCAGCCTTCCAAGTAGCTGGAACTACAGGCATGCGCTACCATGCCTGGCTAACTTTTTAATATATTATAGGGACGAGGTCTCACCAAGTTGCCCAGGCTGGTTTTGAACCCCTGGGCTCAGGTAATCCTCTCACCTCAGCTTCCCAAAGTGCTGGGATTACAGGCTTGAGCCACCATGCACAGCCTGCACAGCTCTTTAATCAGACGCAAGTATCTAAGTGACACTGATTACGTGGTGGCCAGAAGGGATCTGAGGGAGGCCTTATACTCAGCCTTCCACTGCCTTGTTTTTAATATTTTTCTTAACAAATGCATTAAGTACCACATTTCCTCAGGGAGACCCTACCACGGAGCATCACAGTTACAGTACAACATCATCTCCATTTCAGACATGAAGGTTTGGTCCAGAGAAATGAGTGATCTTCCGGTGATCCTACTAGGATCCTACTAGGAGTAGGTGAGGACAAGAAAAGGCTCTGCTCTTCCCAGGACAGTTTTTGTCTGCTTCTGAGGTAACCTGGCTCTAGAGCTGACTGATTAGTGTTCAGTGCAGCACTCTGGGTCACAAGGCTTTACAACCTCCTTCCTTAGCCTCTACTGTTTCCACAAACAGGAGCCGAAGACAATTGGGGCGGGGGGACTGGGCAACGGCGTGCTCTGTCTAACCCCTGCTTATTGGAGAGCTGAAACAGACAGGGAAGGGGCAACCTAAATGAGGACTCAGACTGCTCCAGACAGGCAGAAGCCATCATGACCTCGAGAACAGAAGCCCCTGACACCATACCCTCTGATGGGGCACACCTCTGGCTTGCAGGGCATATGCACTCTGGCCATGGCAGCAGCAGAAGTGGTATCGACCATGGGTGGACTGGGACGCATTCTTGGGTGTTCCCTGATGGCCAACAGCTTTGTTCGGGAAATGTCTCCTGGAGCTGCTCTCAGTACCAATTTACATGCCCAAAAGGAAAGCAAACAAATCTTAAAAATCAGTGGTCATCTAGTTTGCCCCCAAATAACAACCTTTACCTACACTGAATCCACCAGACTTAAATTTCCAAAAATCACATGCCCTGTCTAATAATAAAATTTTGACACCACTGAAGATACTTAAAAGAAGATGCATGACAGCACTAAATGCTGGCAAGGACACAGAGGCACGGGGTCTTCACACTCTCCCATCAGGAATCATCACATGTGCAGCTGCTCTGGAAAAGAGTGGTTCCTTACAAAACTAGACCCGTGCTCATGGTATGACCCAGCAATTGTACCCTGGGGCATTCACCCAACGGAAGTAAAACCTTATGTTCATGCAAAAACTGGTACTTTAATGTTCACTGCCGTTTACTTATGATTGCCAAAAACTGAGGAAAACCCAGATGTCCTTCAAAAGGTATATGGTTAAACAAGCTGCGGAACATGCATACCATGGAATACCAGCAACGAAAAGGAATGAGCTGTTGACTGACACACACAACTTGGGAACCACACTTAAAAATTAAGCAACATTGCAACCTCCAGGGAATTAAGCTGAATGAAAAAAGTCAACTGTCAAAGGTTACACTGTGTGTGATTCCATGTATATAATTCTAGAAATGACAAAATTATACAGGTAGGACACAGATTAGGGGCCGTGGGGGGCTGAAGACCAGCAGGGGGAGGGAAATGGCTATGGTTACAAAAAGGTAGCATGAGAGACCCTGGGCATGGAGTCATTCTGTACCTTGGCTACAGTGGTGGCTACCTGTGTGGCTTAGCTACAGTATGTGGCTAAATATACACATGCAATAAAATGGCTAGAACTAAATGTTCACACATGAGGGAATGTAAAACTGGTGACATAGCCATGAAGTCAGTGGACTGCATCAATGCTAGCTCCTGGCTGTGACGCTGTACTATCATTACACAATGTTTCTATCGGGGGAAGTGGGCTTATGGGTATACAGGATTTGTGTCATTCCCACAAGGGCATGTGAGTCTACGACCTCAAGGCAAAAAGCTTGAGAAAAAAGAATATGCAATCATGTATTGGACAGCAAAATATGATTCAGGAAGTACTTTAAACAATGGAGGCAAAATCAGAATAAAAGGCAGTCCAAGGTAGATTTGAGGAGGATAGCTTAACATGCCTGTGTTTAAACATCAACAACTTTTATACATGCGTGTACACCTGGATCTAATATTCGGTTCCCTATAACACACATGTGTAGTCTGCCTTTCTGGACAGTGTATGTGACAGTGTATCTTTCACCAGGTCAGTGGCTATTTCTTCTTAGAGAGGTGCTCTGAGTATTAAAATCACACCCAGTCTTGCAGAGAGAGGAAAGGTAGACGAGTTGTCTCAAAGTCCCCAGGAATGACTGCTTCAATTCTGTCACTCACCTGACAGAAGCTGAGAGGTGGTTTAAAAGCTCCTCATCCCCAGGCAGGATGAGCTCACCATCTCTTGCCAATGGGACTGCCACCTTCTGCCAATGCCAACCTCCCTAACATGACTGCTGACCTGCACTGAGTCTCACTGATGTGTTCCCCAGTGCCAGCGTGTCTCCTGGAACACGTGGACATGCATACACACACATACACACGTGTGCACACATACATACACATAAATATACACTTGCACAAATATGTACACAAGTGCGCACACAAAAATGTGCGTGTGTGCACGTTACCACACACATGTACACAGACACACATGTACATGTGCACAAATGTTTGCCTGCTGAGGAATGTGGCCATTGTTTGAAATGTGGAACTTGAAATGGTGCTACGTGATTTGCACAGAGATTCTGCATTCGGGCAGGTGAGTGACAGAATCAAAGCAGGCATTCCTGGAGACTTTGGGACTCATCTGCCTGTCCTCTGCAAAACTGGGTGTGATTTTAATACTCAGAGCATCTCTGTAAGAAGAAATAGCCACTCACCTGGTGAAAGCACAACAATTATCAAAAGAGGCCCATCCCAAACTGGTATGCACAGGGCATTCCCAAGGCACAGACTGTGCCTGACTCGCAGCACTGCTTCCTTCCTACCTGACCATGGAAACCTGAATCGGTCCTGAGCCCGTATCAAATGTCACCTGCTGACTGACTCCCTCTTCGATTCCTCTAATACAAATTAATTGCTGCTTCCTCTGGAGCCACAGCACACGGTTCATAATGATTTTGGTGTATGTCACAGCCTGTGACGCCCACAGTTAGTTGTTTACACTCTGGGCCTCCCCCTGGGAGGCCAAGTCTTCTGACTTGTCACATGGTGTCCCTGAAGCCTGGCAGGGTGCCTGCCACAGGTGCTTAATAAGTATCTGTTGGATTAAACTTATTTAATTGGTAGAGTTGACAAGACAGGACTCACTGTACAGAGAATAAATCTCTCTTGTAGACACACACATGCATGTGCGCACGTGTTATTACATTAAGTAAAACAATTATTGTTATTGTAAACACCATAACAGCATTACGCCCCTGCAATCCCTTCTAGAAGACACGGCTTCTTAATTTTACTAAGGCCTCAGGGAACTTCAGAGAACAGCTGTGACTGCTGTGGAAGGGGCCCCTGGGAGTGGCTGGTATGTGAACACAGCAAACCCCCCAACCACACAAGGTGATGACTGGTCAGCGAGCCCCCATAAGTGGCGGTCACATCATTCACTCTATCCCTTGACACGCTACATGACTGACGGGAGAGGGCTCAGGGATGCAGCACCATACGGACACTGTGCATTCATATTTAGTCCACAGGAGGAAGATATAAGCCCTTCAACCTCAAGTGACAAATAATTTGTGCACAAATGCTAAATGAAAGTGTATTTACAAAGGTGAAAAGCATTATAAAACTCAAGTGCTGTGCAGCGCCTGTTTTATCATTCCATCAGGTAACCCTGGGCAATACTTATTTTAGACGAAGAGGAGAAAGAACTGGACGTGGGCTCTCTTACGGCATGTGTGGTAGGGTTTCCACAAACGTGGCTAATTTAGAAAATATTGGACTAAAATAACCAATTTATAGCAGCTTTTTAAAAGAAAGGTGTATTTTTAAAGTGTGTACAGTAGTTTCTGCAGTATGAATCTGTCCAAATCCCAGCACCTGTCCAACCTTCAGGCCTGTTCTGGGCATATAAAATATGCAAAATCCTACCAGGCCATGTTGCCATGGGCTGTGTTGTCAAGGTGACAGAGCAGCTCCAGGGTCTGTGCAGTGCTTGATGAATCATCAGGGGACTCGTGGCTGCCTGATTCCAATTCCTTCGGCATCCTCCACACGGCTGAACATGTCAGGACTTTACTGTCTGAAGCTGAGCAACAGAGGATAATGTCAACAGAGCACGGTGTGCAGTCCACATTCTGCAGACAGTGCACCAACATTTACACATATCCATAAGCAGGGCACATCTGCTCTTTAAAATATTTAAAATTGCAGGCAGCAAAGACAGAGAGAAAGGCACAGAACCGAGTCAGCACACAGAACAAGCACGGCTCGTAATTAGCATCCAGTTAACCCACTTTCTCCTTGTTTTAAAAACCATCATTCTGTTTCAGAAGAAAATTTAATTTCCTCAAAATCGATTTCCTTCCGTTCCTCTTCAATAGTTTTTCAAAAAAGAGAGCAAAATGGGGGACTAAAGATATAATCACCATGCACGCTGCTCGTGTCTAAGATTGGCATTAAATGGATTTTCTCCTCACAGCTTTAAGAGACCATCTTCAAAGGGTATTAAGTACACTGAGAAATATTCTGCTTGGAAATACTGTCATTAGTGTTATTCTACCTTAGTTTACCTAACGTGATGAGTGTTTGGGACCAGAAAGCAAAACCACTCAGAGGTGACAGAGGCTGAAGTCCACAACATTATATTTGCTGTGCCCTAGTAGCAGCAGGGAGTGGCCCAGTGCTTCATGGTGTCACCAACCACAGGAACACAATCTCTCCTAGAAACAACAGGCCCACCGTCACACACTCCCACTGGTGGCTGCTTAGTTTCCCTCTCTCTCAGTCTTAACACTCTAAAGGGCTGCAATAACCTGTGCATTCTTAGAGTACCTAAAAAAGCCACTTGGAAGATAAAGAGACAACTTGCATAAGAAAGCCTGGGGTCACTTGTTTTCAGGGAAAGTGTCAGGCTCTCGGTCTCTGCCTCTCTAGAAAATTTCTCAATATGACAAATGGTTTAAAAATCAGATTTAACATTAGATTCCTAAATATAAATCCTTCCAAAATCGGCTTTCCATTTAGTTTTAAATTGCCATATGTGCTAAACACCTTCCTTTTTTGGCCTTCAGTAAACAACAAAACAATGAACAGGTTTCAACATTAAATCATCAATTGATATCAAATGAAAAATACAAAAATATTACACATTATGTAAGAGCAAGAAAAAACACCCACGAGTAGTATGAATTTTTTTAAAAACCAAGTATGGCATTATAAAAATGAGAATGACTTTAGATTACATTCAGAAATGTATCACTTATTAGCTATGATAGTCTTTCAATCTGATTATCAACTAATCAACCAAGAAATACAGCAGTGAACATAATGCAAAATATGTAGCTTTGTGAATATTATTATTACATTTACCCATGATCATATAATAATAAGTAAAAGACTTAGAATTTCAACTGGAGTTTTCTGATTCCAAATTCAGTGCTCATTTTATATACCTTATTGAGTCTAAGAAAATATGCAATTGTGGCTTAAAGGAAAAAATTATGTGTGCGTGTGTGTGTGTGTGTATACAATGTT
Organism: Carlito syrichta; assembly: GCF_000164805.1. Taxonomy (NCBI): domain Eukaryota; kingdom Metazoa; phylum Chordata; class Mammalia; order Primates; family Tarsiidae; genus Carlito; species Carlito syrichta. Next base: position 177,871 of record NW_007249505.1, read on the forward strand.
AACATTTCCAGCTTGAACTATGAAATGGAGTGCACAATGGTTTTTGTCTACACAATTTTTATTCGTTTTTTTCTGAAATGTTCACTTACACAGTCTTTCTGTAGAGCCTGTGAGACTGGCAGTGGCACTCCTGGAAAGATGAAAATAACCAAAGAAAAAGTCGGCAACTTTTAGATGGAAGGAAGAAATGAATGCCTGAAGAAACATTAGTCCAAGAGAGGCACAGATTATATTAATCTTTCTAAGTGACAGAAAAAGAAATGTCTAATCCAAAAAGCGATAGAACTAATAGCAGGAGAACTACTTGTGGCTGCATTGCAAGACGAATGAGGTACACAAGACAGCGAAGGTCAGGAATAGTAAAAACAGCCATTATATGGAAGAAGCGACGAGTGCAGATTCCCTGAAGAAATTCCTTCTTTGGGGAATTCCATTTATGTGTAAAGAAAGCGACTCTTTTTCTATAACTGCCAGCTTGCCAAATGCCTTAACTACTTCCTCGTTACCCTCAATAAACCAAAGCGATGCCCATAAATAAGATTTGCTATTCTTCAGTAATTTACCTCCCCTCTAAGTCTATACCAGACATGAAGCTTAAATGACTAGTTAGGCAACTAAGTTTCCACATACCCTGTTCATGTAGCACTGTTACCTATCTACCCCAGAGCCCATCAACTTGATAGGGTAGAGAAAGCAATGAAGGAACTTCCAAGAAAAAACATTAACAGAATAGACACTCCAACTTTCCTTCTGTCCTAAAACCATCATGGTATATGTTATTATAGCAAAGAGGGTGACAGAAGTGAGAACCTGACGAGAGAGAGAGAGAGAGAGAGAGAGAGAGAGAGAGAGAGAGAGATATCGACAAAAAAAGGAAAGAAGGAAGAAGAAAGAAAGAAAAGTCTTTTAAAAGCATAAAAATAAAAGCATAAATCCACCAGGATGAGAAGAGCAATTGAATGTTAAAAACTGGAAAGCAGGCCAGGCTCAGTGGCTCAGCCTGTAATCCCAGCACTTTGGGAGGCCAAGGTGAGTAGACTGCCTGAGCCCGCAGGTTCATGACCCACCCGGGCAACTAGATGAGGCCTCATCCCAACAATAAATCAAAAAATTAGCCAGGCGTGGTAGACGCGCCTGTAGTTCCAGCTACTTGGAAGGCTGAGGCAGAAGGATGGCTGGAGCCCAGCAGGTCGAGGCTGCGGTAGCCGGGAGCATGCCGCTGCATTCCAGTCTGGACGACAGAGTGAAACTCTAACTCAAAAACAAAACAAAAACAAAAACAACAAAAAAAACTAAAACTGGAAAGCAAATGGCCCAGTACCAAATGACGTAGCATAGCCCCCAAAATGGAATCCTGAGGAAGCAGAGGGAAAAGATTAGAAGCGACCTTGTTCATACTGCCCACAGGAACTGGAAGCATCAGGCTACCTCCAGAAGGGGAAATAAATGAGGGAGGGATCAGCTTAAAAAAAAAAAATTGGTTGAATCTCTGTCCCAAAAGCATTTGTGAGAGATGCATAAACTATCAATGTCAGGAATAAAAAGTTGAATATCACCACAAAGCATATGAACATTAAAAATATTGCATGGAGAAGTATGAACAGTTTTCTATTAAAAACATTGAAAATTCAGATGAAATGGTATATTCTTAGAAAAGTTGAAACTTAACAGAATGAATATCAGGAAAAAAGACTGAATAGTCCAGTAACTATTAAATAAACTGACCCTAACATAAACTTTCTACAAAGAAACCACTAGACTCAGATGATTTCCCCATTCTTCCAAGTATGCATTTAAAGAAACAACACAAAGAATATGCAAATTCTCCAAGCAAGCAAGCAAGAAAGAAAAAAGAGATTTATGCCAATCATATGAGTTGTTTACCATTTGAAAAATCAGACAATATAATCACATTAACAAACTCAAAAATATACATATAACTACCATAAAAAGATATAGAAAAATGTGATACAATTTAATGCCCACTTCTTATAATACTCTTAGCAGAACAGAAAAAAGAAGGAAATTTATTCAGATAAAGAGATCTACAGGCTGAGCATGGTGGCTCATGCCTATAATCCCAGCACTTTGGGAGGATGAGGTGGGAGGATTTCTTGAGGCCAGGAGGACAAGGCCAGCCTAGGTAACATAGCAAGACCTTGTCTCTACTAAAAAAAATTTTTAAAAACTAGCTGGACATGGTGGCATGCTGTACTACTCAGTTACTCAGGAGGTGGAGGTGGGAGGATCACATGAGCTTAGGAGTTTGAGGCTGTGGTGAGCCGTGATTGCACCACTGCACTCCAGCCTGGGCGACAAAGCTAAACCCCGCCTCAAAAACAAAACAAATATCTGCACTGCACCTAGACAAACAGGACCTAGAAGGGGCCGGGAACACAGAGCCCCAACTGCTGCACTATTCACAATAGCAAAAACACGGAACCACACCTACTGTCCATCAAAAGTGGACTAGGTAAAGAAAAAGATGGAGTATTACACACCAATAAAGACAAAAAAGATCATGGACTTTGCAGCACATTGGATGGAGTTGGAGACCATCATATCTAGTGATCTATCACAGAAAAAAATGTGACAACACAAAGGGTACCTAGTCCACTACCAGGGGGAGGGAAGGCCAGTTAGAAGCCCAAACTTCACCTGCACGCAGCCTATTCATAGAGTTAATCCTCACTTGTACCCCCATATTCCTGTAGTAAAATAAAAAAAAATTTGAGGGCATGATTCCTTACCCAATATCAGATCTGAGTCAGTTTCAGACCTGGAACCACTGACCGTAAAGATGGTCAGATCCCCAGGAGTCAGGAACCCACAACCCTAATGTAAGTACCTACTATAATAATTACCTCAGTCTGTACTCAAAGGGACCTACCTGCCATCTCCCTGATTGCTGTTACCTGGGCAAAACTACCCAGACACTTCAAGGTCTGCTGAACATGAAGTCTGTGCGTACACATATACAGCAACCCAACATGTCATCATGTCCCCCAGGCGGAGTGGGGGCATTAGGATACCAAGTAATAAATAGTCCTGGACAAAATCTGGCTTAGAGTAAATCCTTTGGGACTGTGGACCCACTCAGTTGTCGATTCCATGGTTTGTGAATATAAAATGGTATCAACATACTGGGCAGTTTGTGAAATATCCATATTGAGTCCATTGCCTGTGGAGCTGGCAGAAAGGTCAAATGGAAGCCTCTGAAACTACCCTCCCTCCCTATCTCATCAAAGGGGCCTGACGTGAGAATCAAAAAAAAGAAGGGGCATGGCTTTGTTTCATTCAACATCTGGTTTCTACAAAAAGCCAGTGGGACCTGGAGAATAACCACAGATAACTCTAAGCTCAGCAAAGCAGGAGCCCTACTCCAGCCACAGTGCCAGACATGGAGTCCTGTTATGCAGATTTACAGGGTCCCAAGTACATGGCATGTGGACACTGATTTCCAGAGGCAATCTGTCCTATTCCAGGGAAAAGAGATCCGAAACCATCTGCACTCACAAGGAGTGAGAAACAGAGTGCAATCTTGCTATAGAGCTAAGTCAGTTATCTGATTCCCTATCATAATATGGTCCAAAGATAACTGGAGATCCCATGGAACATCACATGGACCCATCGCATTGATGGCCTCATGCAGATGAGGCAGGAGTAGTGTGCAGAAGATCTTGGCAAAAGGGTAGGAGACACATGCTACTAAGATTCGGGGACCTGTGGCTTCTGTTGAGGCACAGGAGAATGCCAGGACGCCCCTCCAGAGGAAAAGCAAAGAAGAAGGTGCAATGTGTGGCAGGCCTCTTCATTCTGGAGGCAACACTAGGAAGACTCAGATGCCAGGGTGGCGTGGAAGGCTGCCAGCCTAGGGCTGAGAGGGATCTGTAGCAAGTCAGGGCTGGGACGAAGGCAGCCCTGCTGCTGGGGACATACCATCTAGTAGACCCTACTGGTGTGGAAGTGGTCAGTGGTAGAAAGCATGCAGCGTAGACTTTCCCCAGGGTTCTGGAGCAAGGCTCTGCAGCAGAGGATCACATAAACAGCTTCCTCTTCTCTCTTCTCTCCTCTTTTCTCCTCTCTCTCTCATCATTTGCCATTGTTTCTTTAAGTACTGGCCAGTCCATGTATTCTTTCAGCTATGGGGGTCATGTTTCCTAAGCTTTGGCCTCTCCGACCTTGGAGAAGTAAATCTCCTCTCTCTTCTCTCTCTCTCTCTCTCTCTCGCTCTAATTTCCTTTCTAAATAAACTGTATTTTCCAACCTAAAAGAAAAACAACTCTTAGCATGTTTCTGGGCCCTGAAAGATGGAACTCCTGACCATCGGGCACCAAGTGGCATGTGCCACTCAAAGATGAGCTCAGGAGTAGTCAACCAGGTCACGGGGTCAGACAGGGCCAGCAGCCATCTACTGTACAATGGTAACTGTGTACCCAGGGCAGAGTCGGGAAGAACCAGAGGGGACAAGAACACTGCAGGATAGGTGCCCAGACATCACAGGATCCCCAGTGCCCTCTCTGCACTCATGCCTATGGCTGTGTGGGACACACTTAGCTGAAGTGGGAGAAAGACCTGAGCTGTTTTATAGATGGATGGGCTCAGGGTGGGGTCCAAGCCAAACGTGGGCTAGAGTTACCACACAGCCATGCTCAGGAGAAGGCACCTGGAGGGCTGTGGTGGGAAGGACAACCGCGAGGCTCAGAGCTTTGGGCACTGCTCTGGCCACCCTCTTAGCGTGCAGGAAATGGTATATGCTCAAGAGCATGGCCGAATGCCTTGCTGACTAGGTTAGTAGCCTGGAAGGAAAAAGACTGAAGACAAAGATTGGAGAACCATGGTGCCACATGCAGCAAGATGGCATGTCAGTTCACAAGCACAAATACCTACTCCAGGTGTGAGTCTGTCTTTCCTGGCTGTGAAACAAAGCCAGAACCCTGAAGCCCTGGGCAGAGGGCCCCACCACAAACAGCATATGATCAGAGAAGCTACGGTACTATGTAGCAAGCAGGAGTGGGCCCCTAGCCACAGGGTCCACTGTTCATATCACACATCACACCATCCAGAAGTGCTGGGTGGACAAGGCAGGACATCCAGCACAGGTACAGCCCTCTCCAGGATAAGACACATGTGCTGAACACAGTCCTTCTGCTTCTGACAACACGATACATGAGCTGACAACCCCATACTTTTCTATAAGACTCTTGCTCCCAGCAAATGGTGCTGTGGGCACTATGAACTTTTTTTCATATTTTTAATTGACAGATTAAAATTATATATATATTTATGCTACACCACATGATGTTTTAATGTATGTATACATTGTAGAATTGTTAAACCAAGCTAAGTAGCTTTTGCATTACCTTACATATTTACCATCTTTTGTCGGGAAAACACTTTAAATCTACTCTCTTAAAAATTTTTAAATATACAGTATATTGCATCATGATGTATATAGAGACATCATGATGTATATAGACCTTCTGAAGTTCCTCCTGTGTAACTGAAGCCTGTGTCCTCTGACCTGCCACTCTCTCCTCTGCCCAGTCCTGTCTCCCCCAACCTCTGGTAACCACCATCTACTTTGCTTCTGTGATTTGACTTTTTTAGATTCCACATGTAAATGAGATCATGTGGTATTTCTCTTTCTGTGCCTGGCTTATTTCATTTAACATAAAATCCTCAGGGCTTATCCACAGCGCTGTGAACGACAGGATTTCCTTCTTTGTCAGGGCTGAATAGTATTCGAATTGTGTGTGTAACTATATTTTCTTTATCCATTCATCTGCTGATGGATATCCAGGTTGATTCCATATAATAATTAACTTCCTAGCGTCTTCAAGTCACTGTGCCCCGGATGAACAGAATAAATAACAAATGAAGACCTTCCCGTGTACAGCAAACAAGGGAGTTACCAACACTACTGAAGAAATGTCAGAGGTCAGAGGGGACGGAAGGAGGTTCCCATTGGGCATGACAGATGAAAACGAGTAACTACAGCAGATAGAAGCATCAGCTATATTAACCATGTGCAAGTTCTTATGAAACTAAAAGAAAACTTCACCAGGTACCTTTGCAAAAAACTACTGAACTAATAAGTTTTCTAAATATTGATACATAAAAGGAAAAAAGTTTAATGGAATTTCTAGTATATGAAAAATTTATTTAGATTTTCTGAAAGATCAAAAAATTTTCTTTCTAGAACTCAGTCTGATCATCTGGTGAGTCCAAAGTCCACTACTAAAATATGTGAACACTAAAACTCACCCTGAGAAAAACCAGAAAGTTACAGAGTTATGTGCATTGTAGGTGGCATCTGCCAACATCACCACCCCTAGAAATGAACAAAGTTGCAACATTTGCTGAATGAAGAGTGTGCTTTAAGTTCAGGGAATGCGGTAGGCATTATGAGACCCTCTCCAAATCCTCAGAAGCAGTTGAAATGGAAGGTAAACAGTACTAAGTAAGAAACACTGGCGGTATACCCATGGAGACACACAGATTGGTTTTGAAACTCTGAGGAGTCCCATAGCTGTATGAATCTCAACAGAGCATTCAATGCACATCCAGCAGCTATCAAAGAAACCAAGGTCCTTTTAAGAAGGAAAATCCGATCTTTAGAAAGAAAATACTGTAATAAGCAGGGAGGCATTCATCTTTTATCTCTGTTTTTAACACTCTCCTGAAGTGAGGTCCTGTAATGTAACTGCCTGTGCAAAATTAATATTATAATGTCTAGGAGCCCCCAGAGGGCAGGGTTCAAGGCCGCCGCCACATAAAACCAAGCCTGTGGCACAAAACATAGCTCAAGTGCACAGAGCAGCCCCACCCGTGCTGACCCAAGTCGGGGAACTCACGTATCATCTGAATGAACACGGCCCCTTCATTTCACAAATGAGGAAACTGAGGCCCAGAGAAGTGAATTGACTTTTCCAAGTTCACTCGGCTCATTAGCACCGGAGTCAGGAATGAGATGAAGCCTCTTGACTTGTTTAGCCGTCTGCTGCTTTGAAAGAGAAAATACCAAGTTGTGTCTTTAAGGCCAATTTGATGCCGCTATCTACTTTTTACATGTTAACACAAGAGCTAAAGGCACTTAATGAGATAAAGAGATAATCAGGGCAACATGAATGGAAGAAGCGTACTCGAGGCTGCCACCTTACCAGTGGAGTGTACAGCTTGCTGTAAGGGATTACCGAGTCAAAAGGCTTAGAGGAATTCAAAGGAGATTAGAGCCTTTGTGAGCATGAATAGCAGCTCCAGTCAGCTCGGCTAAAGGGCTAACAATGCCCTGGCTGGGGGACACAATCTGATCCCCAGCTGGAGGAGAAGGCGGCGTCCACAGGGGCTGCAACATAATGAGCACATTAAGAATCGGAGGGCTATTTTTAGAGACCGAAGCCATCACTATGAGTCTGGCACAGCTGAGCAGGGTGAATGAAGAATACAGTGCCACCAAGCAATCACCTGGCGCAGGTGGAACGCGGTGTGCCTGATAGGATGTCTGAAAATCTGTGCCTAAAAATACTTTTCTCTGTTGGCCTTGTAAATGCTTTAGGGAAGCACCATATACAGACTACAGAGTCATCGAATGTGCAGGAGTAGAGGGTGCAGTGAGGCAGCAAGCTGATGAAGAAGATGAGGATGACATCAGGGCTCATCCTGCAGGCACCATGTGGGGCACCAGCACCTCTGGCAAGCTCTGGCAGCTGGGACAGCAGGAGGAGGTGCAGCATTGCAACAGGCTCCCTGGCCCGATGAGAAGGGGGGCTGAGAAGTGGGGGTGTCAGGGGCCAAACGGCCACAAGCTCCAGAGACACGGTGGGCACCGGAATGAAATGCCAGTTGGAGCAGTCTAGCCCAGATGGAGCTGTAGCAGTGGCCAAAAGAGAAAAAGAACCCACAATGCACATGCCAGTAGATCTCAGGGCCTGAAACAAAAAGCTGGCCTGGTCACCACAATACAGAATCATGGCCTCTCTCAGCTCTCCGCCAGACAGTCCACAGATCTAGAAGTCCTTGACTTCAGGGGAACCCAGGTCCCCTCGGGGAAGTACATGTGGCTATTTTTTGGGAGAGCTGAACATGGGGAAAAGGAACTACCCAGACCTGTAAGAACTGCCACACGGACCCAGAATCAAGGCTAGTCCTGCTGCACTCAACATATCACCACGGTCTAGGCCAAATGGGACGTGAGAGCTGTCGTCCAAGTCTACCTTACTGTCTAGGGCCATGGCACCCTGAAGGTGCACAATATCACCATCTCACAAACTAAGCAGGGTCAGACCTGGTTAGTACTTGAATGGGAGACCAAGTTCACCTTACAGAGGGCCCAGTGGGGGCAGCACATCCAACCTACTGGCATTTTCCCAATTCCTGCATACATACTGGAACAGACAGACCTGGTGTGAGCAGGCTTCCCACACAGAACTCACGCCACAGTCTGCAGAGCCGATGATGACAGGAAGGACCAGATGGAAGCCCCACGAATATCCTTCCCACATCAAAATAGTCAACCAGAAAGAACACCGCAACACTGGTGGGAATGGAGAGCTAGGACCACCGTCAAAGCCTTGAAAGATCCTGAGGTACTGACTTTCATCATACTCCCATTAAACCCACCTGTTTGGCCTAGGTAGCAGCAGAAAGCTCTTCGAGAATAGCAGTGTATTATCACAAGCTTAATCAGGTTGGTGACCCAATTGCACTTACTTCGATACACTGTTGTTACAAGGACAAAACAACATAGCCCTAGTCTCTGACATACAGAAATTGATCTAGCAGTTTGTTTTACACAACACCAGTTTGAAAGGGTCACCAGAAGACATTTGCCACCACCTGGCAGGGACAGCAGTACACATTCACAACCTGCTTCAAACCTACATCAAGATCCTTGGGCTCGCCACCAGACCGGCCCAGAGCGGACACACTGTGCCCACTGGCCACATCTGGCCCACAGCCTGTTTTTGTGTAGCCCATGAGTTAAGAATGGTTCTGCATTTAAAAAAAATTTTTTATTTTAAAGATGTGGGGTACAATTCAGGACTAGGTATATACAAGTGGTCATCATACAGGTAAAGTTTGGGCAACCCTGGGTCCCCACTTTGCCTGGTTTGAAATCAGGTACCTTTATTAATGTAATATGCCCCCCACCTCCAGCAGTTTCCAGCTACTGCCAATCCCTTTCTTATAGTATTATGGCAAATGTTCAGGGTCCGTTTACGATTGAGAAGATGTGGTACTCAGTTCTTTGTTTCTGAGATAAATCACAGAGTATTATAGACTCAAAGTCTGTCCAAGTTGCTGCAAAGTCCATAATTTTGTTCTCCTTTATGGTTATGTAATATTCTATCGTGTACATGTACTACATTTATTTTTTTATCCAGTCTGGTTTCAATGGGTAGCTCGGTTGGTTCCATGTTTTTGCTATTGTGAATAGTGCTACAAAAAACATGCAGGTGCAGGTATCTTTTTTTGTAGAGTGATTTAAGTTTCTCTGGATATATTACCAGAAGGGAGATTGCTGGGTCATATGGAAGGTCAATTTCTAGTTCTTTTAGGAATCACCACTCTTTTTCCATAGAAGTTGAACTAGTTTGCATTCCCACCAGCAGTGTAGAAAGGTTTCCTTTTTTAAAAGAGACATAAAAGAACACACATAAAAAAGATAAGACAGAGCCCATATGGCCTACATAGCCTAAAATGTTCACCCTCTGCCCTTTCCAGAAATTTATTGGCTCTGCCTGTACCAGCTACCGATTTGTCACCTTCAGCTCTGAAAGCACCCTGCAAACTGCTCTGTGATACACCAGACACCTTTAAGCCTCTCTCCTTGAAAGTCAGCCCATGTTCTCAGTAGAAGGCCCTGGAGGGATGCTGCAGGAGGAAGGGTCTTCCATAATGTGGTCCTGTGAGTGGTTGTGAGCATGTCCAGAAGGATACGCACTCCCCCTCCCCTGCAAATCCCAACAACGCCCTTGGTCCCTCTGTAACACTGCTGCCTCAGCCTGGTGATAATCTTTCCATGAGCCTCGCAATATAGAAACCCCAAGGCTTCCTGCCCTCACCGGCTCTGGAAGGTCCCAGGCCGATGCCGGCATTCTAGTTCCTACCAAAGGCCCTTGCATTGCCTATCTGCAACCCAGACAGTTCCCACCTGCTCTGCACTCCCAGAAAACACTCTGCCACCAGCTGTGACCACCTGCTCCACGTGTGCATTCCATACGGCAGCCTTCTGCTTGCCCAGTGACTACAGACAAGCTCCAGCCTGGTCAAAGCAGTAACCTTCGCATCTGTTCAGTGGGCTGTTACCCCTTCTCCTGCAAGGTCTGTGCCCTTCTCAAGTGTTTCCTGCCTGGGTACCCTTGCTCGGTCCTAGAGCACCTGAGTGAGTTTCCTTATATCTGGTGCCAGTTATTCTTTTATCATACTTAGGTCTTCTTTGTCCTAAACTTCCCTGTTTAACCTGTCTGGTTTCCACCACCTGCCCAGACTGATACAGCCTGACCTCATGCACAGAGATGTCAGTCACATGAACAGAAAGCACACCAGAGATGGTGTGCAGACAGGACTGCCAACAGGAAGTTTCAGGCATAGGTGCCCAAGTAAAACAGATACAAAGAGAGGGAAGTAAGACCTATGGAAAGTCCATGTCCCCATGTTTGGTAAGGCTTCGAGGGTGCAGTGATGCAGAGCACATTAAGTCATTCTCACCTCTAATGCAGGGCTGCCGCAAACCTCCAGTTTGTAGAAGACACAATCTCTGCAACATGTGACCAAGTGAAGCACAATAAAATGTGTGTGCTTGTACGTGGAGTGATTTCCTGACCCTTACTGATAATAAGTTCTGTTACTCCAGTGTCCCCATTTTTCCTGCATCCTCAATTCCCTGGATGAAATCTCTTCTTTCTGAAAGCTGACATACTAAAGAGATATTTGCAGATTTGGTTCCAGGCCATCACAATAAAGCAAATATTGCAATAAAGTGAGTCACATGAATTTTGTGGTTTCCCAGGACATTTAAAAGTTATGTTGACACTATAATGCAGTCTATCAAGTATGCATAGGATTATGTCTTTAAAATGGACATACCTTAATTTAAAAATACTTTATTGCTAAAAATACTAACAATCATCTGAGCCTTCAGTGAGTCGTGATCTTTTTACTGGTGGAAGTCTTGCCTTGATGTTGATGGCTGCTGACTGATCAAGGTGGTATGTGCTGAAGGTTGGAGAGGCTGTGGCAATTTCTGAAAATAAGACAGTAATGAAGTTTGTTGCACTGACTGATGCTTTCTTTCATGAAACATTTCTCTGTAGCATGAACTGCTATTTGGTAACATTTTACCTACAGTAGAGCTTCTTTCAAAATTGGAGTCAATCCTCTCAAACCCTGATGCTGCTTTCTCAACTAAGTTCTAGACTACTCTAAATCCGTTGTTGTCATTTCAACAACGTTCACAACATCTTCACCAGGAATAGAATTCATCTCAAGTAACCACTTTCTTTGCTCATCCAAAAGAAGCAACTTCTGATACTTTCAAGTTTATCATGAGATTGCAGCAATCCAGTCACATATTTAGGCTCTACTTCTAATTCTAGTTCTCTTGCTATTTTGCCACATCTGTAGTACCTTCCTCCACTGGAGTTTTGAGTCTCTCAAAATCATCTGTGGGGTTGGAATCAACTTCTTCCAAAGTCTTATTAATGTGTATATTTTTACCTCCTCCCATGAACCACAAATGTTCTTAAAGGCATCTAGAATAGTGAATCCTTTCCAGAAGGTTTTCAATGCACTTTGCCCAGATCACTTGCCCAGAGGAATCATGATCTGGCAGCTATAGCCTTATGAAATATACCCCTTAAATATTAAGACTTGAAAGTCGAAATACTCCTTGATCCATGGGCTGAAAAACGGATGTTGTGTTACTAGGCATGAAAACAACATTAGTCTCCTTGTGCCTTTCCATCTGAACTCTTGGGTAACCAGGTACATTGACAGTGAGCAATAATATTTTGAAAGAAATCTTTTTTTTTCTAAATGGTAGATGTCAACAGTAGGCATTTTAGGAAACTGGGCATTTTCAGTAAGCCATGCTATAAACAGATGCACTATCATTAGACTTTGTTGTTTTGGGAACACAAGCAGAGAAGACTTAGCATAATTCTTAAGTGTCCTAGAACTTTCAGAATAGTAAACGAGAACTGCTTCAACTTAAACTTACCAGCTGCTCTAGCTCTCAACAAGAGAGTCGGCCTATCCTTTAAAGCTCTGAAGCCAGGCAATGATTCCTCCTAGCTATGAAAGTCCTAAAGGGTGTCTTTTTCCTAGACGGCGATTTCATCTCCATTGAAAATCTACTGTTTCTCAGTGTGGTTTTGATTTGCATCTCCTTGATGATTAGTGAGGTTGAACATTTCTTCATGTGTCTGTTGGCTGCTTGGATGTCTTCCTTTGAGAAGTGTCTGTTCATATCTTTTGCCCACTTTATAATGGGGTTGTTTGTTTTTTTCTTTTCAGCACGTTTGAGTTCCTTGTAGATTCAAGATGTTAAGCCTTTGTCAGATCAGAATGGCAATTATCAATAACAAAAAATAACACTTATACACTGTTGGTGGGAGTGCAAACTATTGCTACCTCTGTGGAAAACAGTGTGACGATTCCTAAAAGCTCTAAATATCGACCTCCCATATGACCCCACAATCCCCCTACTGGGAATATACCCTGAAGAACTCAAATCACTCTATGAAAAAGATACCTGCACATGTATGTTTATCGCAGCATTGTTCACAATAGCAAGAACCTGGAATCAGCCTTGCTGTCCATCAAAAGAGGACTGGATTTTAAAAATGTGGTACGTACGTACACGATGGAATACTACATAGCCATAAAAAAGAACAAAATCATGAATTTCGCAGGAACCTGGATGGAACTAGTCTATAATACTGAGTGACCTCTCACAGAAACAAAGATCTGAGTATCACATGTTCTCACTTATATAGTGGACCTTGAACATCTACCATAATACTATAAAAAAAGGATTGACAGTGGTGGGAAACTATGGGGGGGAGAGAGAGGGGAAGGGAGGTGGGATTAATGGTAGTAAATATCTGTCTGGGGATGGGGAGATACTCCTTATCAACAAGGGTGCCTGAACAAAACATATTTGTATACCTAACCCTTAACTGTACTCCATAATATCAAAATAAAAAATACTGATTAATAAAAAGAAAAACAAAGCAAATTAAATAAATGAAAAAAAAAGAAAAGAAAAGAAAATCTACTGTTTCGTGTAGCCACCTTCGTTGATGAGCTTAGCTGGATCTTCTGGATGCCCTGGTGCAGCTTCTCCATCAGCACTGGCTGCTTCTCCTTGCACTTTTATGTTATGGAGATGGTTTCTTTCCCTAAACCAATCTCTGCTAGATTCCAACTTTTCTTTTTCAGTCTCTCTCTCAGTCTTCATAGAATTAAGGAGAGGATCTTGCTCTAGATTAGGCTTTGGCTTAAGGGAATATTGTGGCTGGTTTGATCTTCTATCCAGACCACTCAAACTTTCTCCCTATCAACCCTTTCTTTTTTTTTTTGAGTTGGTGTCTCACTCTGTCACCCAGACTGGAGTGCAGTGCCCACTCCCGGCCACTGCAGCCTCGACCTGCTGGGCTCTGGCAATCCTTCAGCCTCAGCCTTCCAAGTAGCTGGAACTACAGGCATGCACTACCATGCCCGGCTAATTTTTTATTTATTGTAGAGATGAGGTCTCGCCAAGTTGCCCAGGTGGGTCTCGAGCCTACGGGCTCAGGCAATCCATTCACCCCAGCCTCCCAAAGCACTGGGATTACCGGCTGAGCTACCAAGCCCAGCCCTGTTTTGCTTTCTTATCTACCATTGGTGTGCTCACCACAGTAGCACTTTTAATCTCCTTCAAGAACTTTCCCTTTACTTTCACAACTTGGCTAACTGGCAATAGAGGGCTAGTTTTCAGCCTATCTTAGCTTTCAACAGGCTTTCCTCAATACGCTTAAACATTTATAGCTTTTTATTTAAAGTGAAAGATATGTGACTCTTTCTTTGACTTGACCACTTAGAAGCCACTGTAGGGCTATCAACTGGCTTAATTTCAATAGTGTGCCCATGGAGACAGAGAAAAACTGGGGGGAGGGAGGGCAGCCAGTTGATGAAGCAATCAGAACACACACATTTATGGATTACATTTGCTATCTTATATGGGCGTGGGACCCCAAAACAATTATAACAGTAATGTCAAAGATCGCTGATCACACATCACCTTAATAGATATAATAATGATGAAAAAATCTGAAATATTGAGAGAATTATCAAAACGTGCCACAGAAACATGATGTGAGTCCACGCTATTGAAAATATGGCATTGATAGACGTGACCAATTCAGGGTGGCCACAAACCTTTAATTTGTAAAAAAACACAATCCCTGCGACATGCAAGAAAGTGAAGCATAATAAAATGAGGTATGCCTGCATCTAAAGTGATTTCTTGACCCTGACAAAAGGTGATAAACTCACCTACATATCTAAGCCAATAACAGTGGCGCTCACTGATATGAGTGAATCAGAGGAGAACATGGTTTAGATTGTGCTGCTTTTGAGATAGCAAGAACTATCTAGGTGACAATGGCTACCAGACAGCTGGATATTTATATTTGAGGCCCAGGGATGGAAGTACAGGTTTGAAATTATTTTATCTTACAGCATCTTTATTAACAGTACCTTTCATTTATAACTTGATAGATTCTAGGACTTCTGATTTTAGCAATAGAGCTAATTATACATTCTGAAAAAAATCATGCCTTATATAAAATACTTAGATATATTTTTAAGTGCAGAGCTATGCTTTCAGGAAAGTAAAGAATATGACCAGGAGCAAAAAATAAAGCTGTTGTTGAAACTAAAATGATAAACTACGATTGCCCTTTCAATATTGGCCCCTACTAAAAATCTAAAGACTACACACAGAACAGGAAAGTAAACTTTAGGCCCACAAAAGGTAGAGTTGGAACTAAGATGTCTACAAAAATCTAAGCTCCTGAAAAGTCACTTCCTCATTAAAAGAACGAGCTAGAAAAAATTACTCTCCAGCTGGTATAGGGAAATGTCAAAAAAACTTGTTTATCTCAGCTATGGCTCTGGGTAGAAAAATAGAGTCTACCCTGAGAATATATAAACTGCATCGATCCTTACAAAAAATTGGGTTTGAATTTACACTACCGGTGTGGTCCAGGAAATCCTAAACCAAGAAGTTAACTTAAAGAAGCCCTGGGTTGTTGGCAGTCCCAGGTTTTTCCAGAACCAAACGCAAATCTTCTCTGGAGGAATGCACCCATGTCCAGCTCCTCTGAATCCTCAAAGACTTGGAGCAGCCAAAGAGAAGCTTATCATGACACATGATAAAATTCATGAAGAAAATAGTGTTTTGAGTGAGGGTTGGCTACAAGAACAAATCACTGAATTGGAATTCCAATGATTTCAGATAATACAATCTTAAAAATATTTAAAGAAATAAAAGCTGGAATCAAAAATACAATCAAGCAACAAAAGGCTATCAAAATTCACCAGGAATATCTTTTTTAAAAACCAAGTAAAGTGTCTAGAAATAAAAATTACAATGGTTGAAATAAAAATCCCAGTTGGTGATTTAACAGCAGATTAGAAATAACTAGTGAGAATTAATCATTTTGAATAAAGATGTGAAGAAAGTACCCAGAATGCAGCACAGAAAGGCAGTAATATGAGAATGTGGGAAGACTAAGATTGCCTACCATATGTCCAAGTGGAGGTACACAGAGAAAAACAGAGAAAACAGGATATGCAATATCTTAAGGGATAACACCTGAGAATTTTCCAGAGTTGAAGAAAAATGAAATATAAATTATCTGATTTAGGAAGCACAACTCTTTTCAAGTAGAATTATTAAAAACAAATCCATTCCTGGACACCCTGTAGTAAAAGTGCAGAACATCAGAGTCAAAGACAAAATGTTAAAGGTTGCCAGTGTTATGAACTGGTCTGGTAGCTGACTTCTTAAGAGCAACAATGGAATCCAGAAGACAGTATATAGCAAAATGCTGAGAAGAAAAAACCCGTCAGTCAAGAATTTGGTATTTGGCTAAACAATTACTCAAAAGTTAAAGGCATTTTCAGATAAACCAAACTGTGGATATTTACTTCCAAAAAATCCTTACTAAGGGATCTTCTAAGAACATACATGGGAATGAAGGAAAGTGACCCCAGAAGGAAGATCTCAAGTTGAAGTTTAAAAATAAAATGGAGAGAAAGAAGTGGCAAAAATCTAGAAACATTTTAGTAAGGATGACACTAATGACAATAATGATAATAATATTTAATTTTAAGGTTAATAAAAATATCCAGTGGTGAAATCAGACTACTGACCAACAAAATATCTAAAATAGAAGGGGGATAAGAATAGATTAGATTTAAAGAGTTCTTAGGCTTTCATATTGTTAGAAAAGATAAATACTTAATTTTAGATCTTATATTAAATATGAATGATCAAACCTTAAGATTAATGATTTAAAGAATTTTTTAAAAGCACAAGTAACTTCTAGAGAGGGGAGAAATGGAACAAAACAAGGTTCACAAACGTTCAAAAAACAGAAAAGGAGCAAATAACAAACAAACAAAAGCCAGCATGAAATAAGATGACAGAAATTATTAAAAGTAGATTAGTATTACTAACAACTATAATGAACTCTTCAACTGGAGATTGTTAAACTAGACTTTTTTTAAAAATCAGCAAAACATTTGTCTACAAGAGGTACCCCTAAAACTTAAGGACACAGAAAGGCGAAGGACAGGAAAAGATACACCGAGAAACAAAAGCAAGGCGATTCAGTCATAGTAATTTTAGCCAAAATAAACTTTAAGACAAAAGGAGCACAGGTCATTACTACAAAAGGTTGACTTCACCAAAAATATATTTTTAAAAAATTTAACTTACATACACTTAATAAAATTGCTCCAAAACATATAAAGCAAAAATTAACAGAACAAGTAAAAAATAGAGAAATCTAATATCATAGTGATAGACTTTAACACAATTCTTTCAATAACTGATAGAACCAGTTTGAAAAATAAAAATGGCAAAGTTATTAAAGAGTCAAACACAACACAATTTTCTCATGCATAAATGCAGCATAAAAATTAACCACACAATAGACTATTAAAAGCTCAACATATTTCAAAGAATTAATATTAAACAATCATATGTCATTTCTCACTGACATCCCAATTACAGAAAAGAGACTCCACATCAGTATCAAAATTTCTGAAAACCACCAAGAGAGAATCAAAAAAGATTTTTAAAAAGTTGAATCTTCACAAGAATGAACCTTGTTGTGAAAGGCCACAGCAAACACGTGGCGCAATGTGAAAAGCCAGAATTGAAGATGTGTTGAAATCCTGTAATAGAAACACTACTGACTTAAATTATCTAACTGCCAAAAACTATAGACTCAAGTAGATTATTATGCAGGTCACATGAGAAAATTGCTATCCATGGCAGCTGAGTAACTTGCCTGAGGTCCCACAATATGGCAGAGCAAAAATAGAACTCAAGACTTCTGACTCAAAGTCTCATGTTTTTCTATTCCATAGAATCTACATGTACTAACGACCTTAACCAGATAAATATTTAAAATTTACAAAACAGTAGGGTAGGTTTTTATGAAAGGACCACACTTAAATGAAGAAACCATTCACTTTTGTAGGCATTGCTATTATATACAAGAACACATTCTAGATAAGTGTATCCAACTTTGAAAAATAGCCATTGAGGGTAAAAATCAATCTCAAGGTTGCTTACTTCCTTGATGTTGTAAATGTTATGTCAGAGATTTGTTTCAATTATTCTTTGATGATTTATTGGCAACGCAATTAGCTATTCTGGCATAATAAATATTCATCTATAGAGAATGAATGAGATACCATGGTGTGTAGGTAGTGACTTTTATCCACAGCTCTGGAATTTCCCTACATGAAAAATATTTATAAATAATTTTTATTTTATAACATGTAAAATGTAGACTACAGCCAGCTTAACTGCTGTTTTTCTACAAGAATGCTTTTCTAAACTGGTTAGGAGTCCAGATCATCAGCTTTTTCCTACTACACCCAGCAGCCTTGGGCACGAGCACAACACAAAGCTGTGTCTTCCCACTGGTTTGGGAGCATAGTGGTTCATGTACCACTTGGTCTAAGATTACGGCCAGTCCATCATACACTACCCCCATGTCAACTGGTTTTTAAAAAGTATAAAGGCTGCTCCTCTCTATCCCTAGAATTGTGCTAGAATACTCTGAAAGGATTTATTCTAGATCTACAGATGTAATTTATCAGAAGATGATGCTTTCACTGGATGTGCACTAAGTTAATAGTACATTCTGTGTTCTGGTTGTTTTAACAAGAAACACAAGAAAATATTAAGCACAAGTAATATTAAACAACAGGATCCGTATTATTAGGTCAAAAATGTTGCTATCTGCATTGATGGATTAATTTAGTGAAATTTCTAAATTTACCCTTTATATTTGAATAATACCTTAAAACATGAGAGGAGTCACCTGGAGCAAACATGTTTATGCCAGTTACATGTCTTGTGTAATACAATGGTCTAATTAAAGATATAAAAGGAAGAGAAGTGACCATGAAAACAACGATGAATGCTCTAGAAAGTCTTAGTAAAAGTAAGTCATTAAAACTTCCTACCTATTTAGATGCAGGCAAGACAAAGTAACATGTTGGGGGAGAGACTACAGAAACATAGAAGGATTCTACACTCATATGGCTTCACAAATGTCTTTTTGTTTTCTCTTCAGTGTATTGAAACTAAAACTGGAAGTTGTAGATGACGTTTTATGGGAAGAAAGGTGATACAGAAGTAAGAGAGTCAGTTCATGAAAATGCCTTGACCCTGTATCAAAGGCGAATAGCATCAAAATTCAGGCCAGGTGTGGTGGCTCGGATCTGTAATCCCAGCATTTTGGGAGGTGGAGGTGGGAGGACCACTTGAGTTCAGGAGTTCAAGACCAGCCTGGAAAACACAGCAAGAACTTATCTCTACAGAAAAGTAAAAAAAAAAAAAAAAAAAAAGTCTGAGCGAGGTGGCTCATGCCTATAACCCAGCAGTTTGGGAGGCCAAGGTAAGAGGATTGCTTGAGCCCAGGAGCTCAAGATCAGCCTAGGCAACATTGTGAGCCCTCGTCTCTACAAAAAATAAAATATTTTAAATTACTTGGGCATGGTGGCACATGTCTGTAGTTCCAGCTACTTGGGAGGCTGATACAGGAGGATTGCTTAAACCCAGGAGCTGGAGTCCGCAGTGAGCCACGATTGTGCCAGTGCACTTCATTCTGGGCCACAAAGTGAGACCCTGTCTTAAAATAACAACAACAAAAAACTTAAGTGATAGAAGGTGTGGTCATTTTTCAAACATTATTATGGTCCAAACTTTGTGTCTATCATCTAAGTACTTTACAAAAATGTACTCACTTATCCGGGTAAAACCCCAAGCAGTAGGTACTACTGCCTCCACCAGGAGCTTCATATGTATCCTTTATTAAATTTGTGTGTGTGTGTGTGTGTGTGTGTGTGTGTGTGTGTGTGTGTGTGTGTGTGTGTAAGCAGGATTTATTGAGAGGACAGAAAAGCTCCCACAGTGGGAGGGGATCTGAAGGGGTTGCCCCATTTATTAAAATTAAATGACCAAAATTAATTAAATGGCTGAGTTAGACCTACCTTGTACTCAAAGAAGAGGGTGTAAGTGGGGTCCCCAGCTTGGCTCTACCTCCAGTCAAGCCTGGACCCATGAGTCCATCTTTTATTCATTATACACCCTCGGATGAGGGATCTAACTTCTGTAAATGTAGTGAGGATGACAGTAAGGCAAATGAGAAAGCATGTTTCAAGTGTGGACATTAATCCACGGGGGCACTTAGCAAGCAGTACCTCCTGCCCCGTCCTCCTGGTTTGCCAGAGACGACAGATCCAAGTGAGATGTGCACTAGCACTCCTGTCCCAGAGCCCCAGGCCACCTTCTGCCCTTCCAGACCTTCCTGGTGTCCTTCCTAATCATTCCTGAGAAAACTAGGAGTGTGTGCTACTCCAGCCTCCTTCAGTCTGTCTCTAGGGCTCCACTCCAGGTATGAGTAACAGGCCCCAGAAGCCCAAAGGAGTCCCAAGATAGAAGCAAGAGGAAGGCAAGATGCAGATGGCAGAGGCCATTGGCATCGCTCCATCCTGTTCTGCTGGCTATCACTGCCACACTGTGTGCAGGTTGCTGCTGGAGCCACAGTCCAATCTGAGCCATGTGCACTACCCTTGGACCGCCGGTCACACACTACCCTAAGGCACTGGGGCTGCTGCTGCAAACTTCCCTTCTCCATGACTTCTGATTCCTGTAGTTCAGCCCGGCCTAGTCCACCAGAAGCTTCTCTTGTGGCCATTTCTTTAAAGGGGGGAGGGAGGAGACAGACTCTCCCCCTGCAACTGAACCTGTTTCAGAGAGACTATCCAGACTATCCAGACTATCAGAGAGATGTGTCCATCTCTGAAACCCAACTATGTACAGAATTCAGGATTCAGGCATTCCCAGAGAACTGGGCAGATGGAAGACCGTGACTGCACCTCTGTGCCAGCACCCCAGATAACTGCCCCATGGAGACTGTTTGCCCAGGGTGTGGGATAACACAGGGGGTGCTGCCCAGCCTCCTACCCAGCCTAGCAGTTTCATCTCTAGCCAATAGAAGCAATCTGGCACATAGATCCGAAATCTTGATTGACCCATGAGCTCATTTGCACTCCGAGTACATCAAGTTAATTTTGTATACCTACAAAAAGCAAACAGTGACATTTGCTTGACGTCAAACTGCTTTCTAGACAGTGACCCATCCATGTCCTCATCAAAACTGGAAAAAAAGTTGATTCATCAGCATTAGCTAAGTAAAGATGGGTTTTTAAAAATCACTGTTATAAATCCACTCTGGCACCTAATCACATTGGAAATTAATTAACACCCTCCCTTCCTCTCAAAAATCTTTATACCTTCATTCTTTGAAAACATAATGATTGACTGA
Organism: Carlito syrichta; assembly: GCF_000164805.1. Taxonomy (NCBI): domain Eukaryota; kingdom Metazoa; phylum Chordata; class Mammalia; order Primates; family Tarsiidae; genus Carlito; species Carlito syrichta. The sequence continues at coordinate 198,996 of NW_007249505.1, forward strand.
TGTGTTTAGATTTCTAATATTTTTTTCCCAGATGAGAATATAAAAACCGTTCTCCTATACAAATATCCAGTCAATACAGTTTATATATAAAAATACTTTTTTCGGTCAGTACCAGGGGGAGGTGGAAATAGACTGTCACCTTGAGCCCAGGGAGGCAGCGTGGGTAGGCAGCAGTTGAGAGGAGCCACGTGAATATCAAACAAAGCAAGGTTAGAATTCTGGATTGCTGCTTACCAGCTGCGTAACCATGGACAAGTTTTTCAAGTCCCTAAGCCTCAGTCTTCCCAACTGCAAAGTATAAACAGATATTAATGTGTCTCTTCTGGAGATTTTGAAAATATTAAATGAGATGAGGCTGGGCATAGTGGCTCACGCCTGTAATCTCAACACTTTGAGAAGCCAAGGCGGGAGGATTGCTTGAGCCCAGGAGATTGAGATCAGCCTGAGTAACATTGTGAGACTTTGTCTCTACTAAAAATCAAAAACTTAGCCAGGCATGGTGGCACATGCCTATAGTCCCAGCTATTGAGGAGGTTAAGGTGGAAGAATTGCTTGAGCCCAGGAGGTTGAGGCTGAAGTGAGCTATGACTACACCACCGCACGCCAGCCTGGGCGACAGAGTGAGACCTCAACTCTAAACAAACATTTTATTCAATCCATAATATGTGGTATATACTCAACAGAATTTCCAAGAGCCACCTGAGTGGTGGCTGCTGTTGGACACTCTTCCTCTCCTGGGTCTCCCTCCTTCTGGTTTCTCATCCTCTGTCCTTGGCCTCCTGCTCAGAGCTGCTGTCCCCTACATGGTCCTCTTGGGAACCCCACACACAATGCCTGCCCCAATTACACACAAACCCGTGCTCACTGGAGACAGCTCCCTTTACTTGCCTTTGTGGGGTGGGACTCATTTAGTCCATCTGTAATCGTGGTTTGGTTCACACTGATTAATGCAAAACTCCACTCAACAACTTGACAATAAGGGAAATTAGATTTCTCTTCTTGACCCAGAGTGTCCTCGGGTTTAGTGGTCCTGCTCTGCTTCTTAGCATCCCTCTACGAAGACTGAAGATTTTTTTGATAGATATCAGCAGCTAGAGTGTACCCTTCTTGAGGAGGAAGGAGAAAGTTGGAAAGCAATTCTAAGAAAAAAAAGAAGTCTTCGTTATGAAGGGCAAAACAGATTTGGGGATTAGGAAATAGGAGTAGTTTTGTCTGTTTCATGAAAAGGAAAAACAAAACAAGATGATGAGAAAAGGCAAAAAGACAAGAGCAATTCAAGTGGCAAGATTTTTTTAAAAGGAGGAAAACTCAGAAATTTAGTTGGGTGCTCCAAAAAGTCACTATCATCAACCAATGTTTGCAAACAACTACAGTATGTATAGGAACGTACGTCTAGAAGATCTCAGCCTTTCCTAACGTTCCTTGTAGACAGTCAGTTCCAAATATCATTTAAATTCATTAAATGATCATGTTCATGGCCAAATAATTCTTATTTTTACCTGTCCAACCACCCCAAAGTAAAATTCTATGTTGAAACTTGATAAAATAAATTATTTTAATTTACCATATCTTTTCAAATGTAATTGCATTTATTTCAAATTCCCATAGCAAGATCAGGAAGAGAAAAAATACTTGTAAAATAAATGAGAGAATAAAACCAAAGTTTCCACAGGACGGTGCAGAGACCCTTTGGAAGCACCGGAGGATTTTATACAAGTTGAGCTAGCATTAAGTGGAAATGCCAGGTTCAAATAATTGAATGCCGGTGCACTGCTTGGCACTGGGAATTGTATATTCAATGCTACAAAAAGCAACTGATGAGAGTCAGTCGGTGGGGCCATCCTTTGCAGAGGAAATCCCAGCAAAGGTTGGATAAATAAGTTATGGAAATTCAAGGCCGGACCGGTCAACACTAATGACGATTCAGCTCTCAGCTGGATTTATGCCAGCAGCCATCTTCAGGTCAGCTGGCGAGTCCCACCTTCACCTTCTGTGCCCTACGAGGCTCTGTCAAGCAGGAGCCCACTTCTGGCGAGGGCCCTGCACTGCCTCCCGCCACAAGCCTGAAGGAGGAGCCTCCCTGGACGTGGCTAAGGGCTGCTCTGGACGGAACATGCCTTCGCCCTCGGAGCAAGTGATGAAAGGCGTCTTTTCAGCCCTTTGTCTGGAACAAACAGAAAAAACAGCTCCGCAGGCTTCAGTGAACCACACGCTTCCTTTCCTCTCTTCCCTCTTCGTCCCCCCCTCCCCCCCACACCTGGTGCATATCTAAACACACTCCAAATTGTGATCTCTGTCTAGCTCGTCATCGTGTTCATTCATTCCCTCGTGTTTAACCTTGAAACCTGACTGCAAACGTGCCGACATCAGTGCCTACAGACGGTCGCAAGGGCTGCAGCGCCGGCTCCTGGCAGGGTGTGTGCTTTGATGGGCTCCGGGGGCAGAGCCAGCTGGCTGCGGTGACGCCGTTGCCCAGGGAACAGTTACTGAAGTATGTGCTCCCGAGTCTGCACCAGGCCCGGCTCCTCTCGCTGTGCGCGGCTGAAGCGTGGCACTGCGGGTGCTGGGCCCAGCTGGTGCCCGTTAATGCGCTCTGAGCAACAGGAACAAGGAGCAGTTCCAGAAGCCTTACTCTTCCCACTGACAAACAGGCTTACCTTGCTGCCTTATTAATGAACAGAACATCCCTCACCCACCCAAATAAAACGCACAAAGTATGAAGAAATAATTAGCTTGAGGAGGTACTCTTATTATTTCTAAACAATGCCTGCTGACTAGGAATAAAACAGTAGAGCAGCCCTGCACACCTATGGGATGGTCTGTCCTTTTACTTGTTGTAAACTCTTCTTTACTTCACTTTAAGTGCCCCTCACCCCAGTTTAGTCTCCCCCTATTTCTGCCGTCCTCACTAGGAAAATATATAAAATGTACAACCCTTGCCACTTTGAAGATCACCAGCAGGAGGCCAGCGGCCCCTACCCGCAGCTCCGACAGCCGTCTTAGCAACGAGGCTCTCACGAGGCAGGGGCCATCCTAGCAGGGACCATTCAACAGATGTGCCTCTCAGTGCCAAGCCAAGTCACAAGCATGACATGCCAGCCAGAATGGCAGGTAACACTACGCTCATAAACACACAGACCTGCCTGCGTGGCTTGGAACGACCAGGGACCAACTCCCACCCTGGCCACCCACCCCCTGCAGGTGCCAGAGCTGGGTCCCACCCCGTATCCTCTTTCTGCAACCCAAGCTGAGAGGGGAGCCACTGCCTCAGCATCACCTGCAGTGTGGCAGGAAGAGGGCCCTGGAGGAGCCTGCAAGTTAGGGGAAGCCTTGCACCTAAAGTGACACGTGTCACTTTCACACTACACTGGTCAAAATTAGTCATGGCTTCCCCAACTGCAAAGGACTCTCAGAAGGTCGGGAGAACCAGATACTGCTCAGCACGAATTAAGAGAGGGAAGAAAAGAGAAAGGAAAACCAGCTGAGGGTGTATGAGGGCACAGCAGAGGCCCAGGGGTTGCCTCCCGAGGACCCAGGCCAGAAAGCCAGTAGCGGGCAGATGGGAAACCCCCCACAGGACCCAGGCCAGGAAGCCAGTAGCGGGCAGATGGGAGACCCCACAGGCAAAGGAGGAGCCACGAGGGTGTGAAAGTTGGCACAGCATGGGGACTGGAGGCCAGAGACCCCTCACAGGGTTCAGCCATGGGTCATGGTGTGAAAGGAAAATCAAACCAGTATTGACTCAGTTCCTATTATGTGACTGCACTTTGTATTCCCAACCCACAAAACAGATGTTATTTCCAGTCTGTCGATAAGAAAAATCAGGCACAGAGAGGTTCACTTTCTCAGGACACAGCAACTAAACTGGGGCCAGATTTGAACTTGGGTGTGTACAATTTCAAAGTCCATTTTCTCCCATCCTGTTATTCTGCCTTTCAGCTTATGGCAGGAAAGAACACACAGTTGGGGAAAAGGGAGTCCACCAGTAGCAGAATCAGAGAAAGAAAAGAAGGTTGTCAAGGTGAGGAGGAGAGATGCAGAGGGCACTGGAGGGCAGTATCCCTGTGACCCCGTCATGGAAGAGAAAGGGAGCATCAGGGCCACATGAAAATGCCCAAAGACCCAGCAATTCTCCTCCAAGAAATCTGCCCAAAAGAAAAAAAGTCAAACAAGAACAAAAGATGTGTCTGTGTGGTTTTTCAACACAACATTGTTTATAAGAGCAAAATATTGAGAATAAGTGCCCCCCCAAGGGAGAAATGGTTAAACACACAGGGATACTTCACACCAGCACTGAAACGACTTTGTGAAAGATGCTCCCATCTATCTCAGGGCAAGTCAGTCAGGCCTCCTCGGTCAGAGAGCCTGGACCCCTGCTGCCTCTATCTTCACACAAGCCAGAGACACCAGCCCAGAAGGAAGGGTCTGAGGACAAGAAAAGGGAGGAGCAGGCTCTGAGCATTTTAGAGCAAACTTTGAGTTCTGGATTTAAGGCAAACTGAGGGCCAGAAAATGGAGCCAAAACTCTGACATAAGACCGCAGCTCAGTGGGCAGGGGCAATGATGTCCACTGACCACTGAGCTGCAACAAGCAAATACTGTCCACAGCTTCCGCTTAAGGCAAGACTTGGGGTCAGTTACATGCCCAGTGTTGGGGATTGAGTGCTTCCACCTTCAACACAGGAGTCTGCTGATTTTCTTTTAGAGCTGTTCTATTTGAACTAAAAGGAAGTGTTCTGGGCTCCAAAAGAAGGTTTACTGCCAGCCACATGAAGATGGGGTTAGGGATGTGCTGGTGAAGTCCTGAGCTTGTGCGCGGGAGCTAATAATCTAGAGGATTAGAAGTTGGCCAACTCCCATCGAGTCTGGTACTCTCACTGAGGAACCAGCACCATGCCATGGACACCCAGTGCCACGTTGAAAGGCCATGTGCAGATGTTCCAGCCACAGCTTTAAGTCTTCCCAGTCAACAGCCAGCATCAGCTGCCGCACACAGGCGTGAACAAACCTTCCTAAGACTCCAGCTTTACCCTGCTGAGCTCCCAGGCATATGGAGCAAAGACAAGCCAATCCTGTTATCCCTGCCTGATTCCCAACCCTCAGAACCTAGGAGTTTCACAAAAGGTTGCTTTTATTCTACTAAAAAAAGTCAAACTTGTTTAGAAGCCAAGGGTAATTCTGTAACTGTGATCATTACGTAAACCTGTATATGATGTGTTTATACACACTATTTATATTTAAAATGTTTTGCCATGAAATGGTTTCCATTAATTTCTGGTTATCAGATGTTGGATTTCAGAAGTTCCAGGAGAGAGTACAGAAGCAGCAGAGGCCCATCCCGCAGATGGGGCCATCCTGTTGCACGGAAAGACTTCCTGGGCACATGGAAAGACCCAGAAGTGAGGGACACTCTGGCATCCATGGCCTGGAAAAGTGATAGTGCCAAGCTTCCAGCCTATGCCTCATGAGAGATCCTCTATATTTGCCTTGGTGACTTTGGAAGCATTTTCATAAGCACGTGTGATAGGCAGTATATTCGAGGGGCACAAGGTATCTTATAGTCCACTGTGCCTCTCAGAGCACCTAAGACAGCAGCTGGCAGAGCACAGGTGCCAAAACCCACTGTGGAACGAGCCAGATGCTGTGTCCCTGTGTGTTCCCATCCTCCTAACAGCCCCAAGAGCCAGTGTTATCAATCTCACTGCAGACGAGGAAACCAAAGCTTAGAGTCAAAGCAGCCTAAGAACACACCAGCAGTGAACAAGCCTAGACCAGACACCAAAACCAAGTTCGCTTACCATGCTCTACTCCCTACAGACAGAGTCTGCTGAAGGCAGAGGCTCTGCATGCAGAGGCAGCTGGATGAACAGCAGTAAGCTGTTCCCTCTAAAGGTAAGCGCCATGAGAACAGGGCATCTCAGTAACTCCCGTCTTCCCAACATCGAGAGACTTGCCCAGCAGATGATATGCCCTTTAGGGTGTTTGCTGAATGAATGAACAAAAGAACAAATGCATGCCTGCTCTGCAGCCTGCCCAGTATGGGATTTGCTCACTCCTTCCTGAATACCTCATATCAGCAAGACCCTTGTTTTCCCAAGGACAGGACTTTGCCTCCTCCTCCTTGAGCTCCATTCCCCCCGGCTCTTAGTTTTACCCTCCTGCTCCTTCCTTCATGCACTCTGCATTCTCAAGGCCACTGCTCAGGCTTCTATTTGCCTTCTCCCTGGAATCATACCCAAGATTGTCATCTGTGGTTCGTGAGGAGGTGCATGCTGGCTCCGGGCAGACAGGCATTCCCCGTCATGGCCCCTAATAAGAGGGCTCCCACCAGCTCGTGTGGAATGTGGATGAGAGAGATGTGTCCTGACAGGGAGGCGCCAAGTCTCAGGTGAGAGCAGCAGGCAGGGGGCAGGGCCACAGTCTCAGAGACCACCCATGACCTTGAAATACTGCTTGTGCTTCAGCCCTTCAGGTTCCTCACTGGAAAAGAGTCACATTATTTTCCAACCACTGCTACTTCTGCTATTCAGGTGCAGCGGTCCTCAAAAGCAGATCACTACTGCATCTCAAGATAAGAAAACAATTCAAACACAATGCATCTGAAGCATATTTGGGGGACTCGTTAGCACTTTGAGGAATTTTTATTAAAACTATCCAAGTCCTTCGGAAGTGGCCATGGGGTAGACAGAGATAGCTGAAATACCACATTACACCTGAAAATAGGTCTTCCAACATTCGGTTTGCTAGAGTGTCTGGAAAGTTATTTTGCTTCTCTGGCTGGTAGTATCAAGTAAATCATAGTTATTAATGATAGAGGAATATGAACAATAAAGAAAAGGACCTCTAATTACAAAGCTAGGGTGTTGCTGTGGTCCTTGAAAGAACAGATGCTGACTGAATCCGTTGCTAAGCAACAGTCCCCCCCTCCCGGGCTCCTCAGGTGTTGCTGTCTGACCTGTCAGCCATGTCAGAGGGCGGCAGTCGCTTGACTCAAGCCCAAATGTGCAGATCCCAGGAGACAAGACCAGCCTTTCTCTGTCTCCGAGAAGCACTTCCACCCAGCAGGCACAGCCAGACACTGCAGCACTGCGTAGGTGCACCCGGCCTTGGAAGACGGATGCAGGGTACTCGACTGCCATAACAGGGACGCGCACTGACTGAAAGGGGGCTCTTTAAACAGGATTCCAATCAATCAGCCAGTCCTGCATGGGACGGGGCAGCACTCCAGGCTCCCTAGCAGCCCTGGCCTCCTTGCAGGCAGCGGGCATGCACCAGCACAGCCCCATCTACGAAGAGGGCGCTGAATGCTTCTTCCAAGAGCCTTTGCATCCATTATCTTGTTCGATTAAAATGCAGTCTTTCAAATCCATGATGTTCACGCACTACTCAGCTTTCTGGAGTTTTAATTGCCCATTCTGCTTTCTTCCTAGGCAACAGAACTGCTCTATTAATATCTCCCCATTGGTTTCAGGGGAGAAGGGAGGCAGGGAAGTTGCGCTTTTGTATTAATTGGCACACCTCTCTGCTGCTTACTTCGGGATCTCAGGGTCGTTTTTTCTTCTCAGTCGTTCTGCTGTCATTCTCTTCCGTCTGGGTTGCTCTCCACACGGTTGTTTTAAAACAAAGAACACTAACCTCAGAGTGTTCTCTCTCTGTCCAAACAGAGGGCAAGGGCATGTGACCAAGAGGGATGGAGTGTGTTTCCATCTCTAACGCCTCCAAAACCATCAGGAGCATGTCCATCAGATAGAGAAGGGCGTGTCCATATGGCAGATCCACAGACTAAACTGAAGGGAACATCTGACCCAGGAGCCACACCCTGCTTTCCGCTCTGCCCCAGCCACCCCTAGTTTCTACTTCTGCACTGGCTTCCTCAGTTTCCCTCCCATGATCCCTTCTTCTCTCCATGCATTCTAAGACCCAGCCATAACTTTGAATCCCGTGGATGTGTCAACCACCCCCAATTCACATCTCCTGGGCTCGTCTCCCCTGGGGCAGACTCCTGGAGCCACCTGCTTCATCAGATGCATAATCTGCAATTCACAATTACTATGTCTATACCTAAACTCTAATCCCCCACAGCCTTCGCCTGCTCAGGGCTTCCATGCTCAATTAACAGCACTATGGTCACACAACTGCTTAGGCCAGAAGATCCTGGCATCATCTTGAGCTTCACTTTCTCTCATACCAGATGCCCAAATACACACCATGACCACCGTATTGTCGCTCAATGCCCTGGCTCAAGCTACCACCATTGCTCACTGACCACACAACGTCCGAGGTCCTACCCCTGCTCCACTCTAAGTTTCCGGCACCTCCTTCCAGAACATTTGCTTTCTCCCTTACTCCATAGCACAGTGGCATATTTAATGGTTTGTTTAGTATGGTCTGGTCCCCTCCCCGCAAGACCATAGTTACAAGGGCAAGGCCTTTGCCTGGTTGCTGCTACACACCCAGCATGCAGGGCACAAGACAGGGATTTGTCTCGCTCACCCAAGAGCAGCTCCATGAGGGCATTTGCTGGCTCAATGTCATGCCCTCAGGTCAAGTATGCTGCTTGGAACAGAGTAAATGCTCAATGATAGATGTTGAATGTATAATTCTGACATGTTATAGGAAGAACACACAAGATTATAAGAGAAGTAGCCAGGCTCGGTGGCTCAACCTGTCATCCCAGCACCTTGGGAGGCCAAGGCAAGTGGATTGCCTGAGCTGGCAGGCTCGAGACTCGTCTAGGCAACTTGGTGAGACCTTGTCTCTACAATAAATCCAAAAAATTAGCCGGGTGCAGTAGCGCATGTCTGCAGTTTCGCCTAGAAAGGCTGAGGCGGAAGGATCACCGGAGCCCAGCAGGTTGACACTGGGGTGGCCATGAGCGTGCCACTGCACTCTAGCTAGACGACGAAGTGAGACTCCAACTCAAAAAAATAAAAAATTAAAAGAGAGAGAGATGCAAAATACTTTTTTAAATGCAAAAGGATGATTCCTTTTTAAAGATGCTATTTTACCAATAAAATACAATGGGGGTTTGGGTACAGAAGAGTTGGGGAAGTCAAATGTCCCCAGGAAACTAAGGTGTAGTCAAAAGAAAAATCTCTTCCCACAAGACATGGCAAAAGCAATCAACTACATCTTCATTAGGAATTAACCCTAAAGGTTATTAAGTGCGACTCAGTCTTTATAACAGGGCCCACTTGTAGAATTGATTTGGGCTTGAATTTAAGGTATGCCATGTTTCTCCAAGGAGGAGGGTAATAGGGGCAGGCGACAGGGGTGAAACAACACAGAAGGAACAAGGGGCACATTGTCCTCCTCACTACAGAGGAGGCAGGTGTGTCTTCCCACTTCAGCGGGGCTGAGCACATCACTGTGACCAGAAAGGAGGCACAGTGATGGGGACCGTCAGTCATTTGGGGGCCTTCTCTAATTGACCAGCACTAATTGCCATGAGTTTGCATGCGTCAGCAGATATAGACAGTGCTTCTGTCACTGCTTGAACAAAGACAGAGGAACATAGGAAATCTTTTTTTAATCTCCCAGCACTATAGGCCAGGCCAGGAGTGAGGAGAAGAGGCCACAACTGGGCGAACTCCTCACATTTCAGAAGCCAGCCCTTGGTTTTCTGATCAGCGTAAGCTAGGTTTCCGTATGGGCTCTGCCAAGTTTCTGAGAGATTCCTCTACCGCTGGCATCGAAGAGGACATGTGATGGACACTGAAAGCCAGAATCCTCCCCGAGAAGCATGCCTCAAACACAAGGCTGGATGCCAGCCCACAGCATTTGGGAACGCCCAGGGGACAGGAAGAGACCAAGTGAAATGGAGTTCACTCCCACCCAGCATCACTAGACATGTACTTGGAGGTCAAGAATTCAATTTTGTGTGTGTGTGACTAGGAAACACACTGATGCAAAATGGCATATTATCTTATGTGAATAGTACAGTCCATTACATACCTGAACGCTGGTACTGAATATTTATGACTCATAACTATCTGCTTTCAGACAGAGCCAAGAGATATGACTAGTTGCTAAATGCATTGATATAAATCAAAATTATATCATAAAAAATAAGATGTCTTATTTTAAAAAATAGTTTTATCTAAATACAGTGCATACTTCCCAAAACAGTAGTCTTAAAAACAACCAGAAAAACTTGCACCTGTTCTTCTTCAGCAGGTAAAATATTTAAGATGTGTATAGGGTGATGCCATGAGGAATTGTAAATAAGGAACTTTTCTGGGTACTTTCCACACATTCTGCCACTTAATCTGTACAACAGATCTGGAAGTTATCTTTTTATATATCATAATATTATTATCATCTTATAAAGTGCAAAACCAAAATTCTTTTTTTTTTTTTTTTTAAGTAGGAGTCTTACTCTCTCACCCAGGCTGGAGGGCAGTGGCATGCTCCCAGTCACCACAGCCTCGACCTACTGGGCTCAGGTGATCCTTCCACCTCAGCCTTCCAAGTAGCTGGAACTACAGGCACATGCCACCACACCTGACTAATTTTTTTATTTATTGTAGAGATGGGGTCTCACCAAGTTGCCCAGGCTGGTCTCAAACCTGTGGGCTCAGGCAATCCTCTCACCTCAGCCTCGCAATGTGCTGGGATTATAGGCACGAGCCACCATGCCTGGCCCCAAAATTCTTAAATAATAACCATACTGTCATTCTCCTGATTTTCTTGGAGAAATACAACTAGATATCATGTATAGGTGGTTTGACACAGTCACAGACAATGTCACAGAACTAGCATGTGGCATAGCTAGATCCTTTCGGCCCCAAGCCTGTCTGTGCCCTGGTCCTTTGGCCATCAAGACCCTTGCTGTGCTGCTCACTCTTGGGGCACCATTCATGCATGCTCATGTGGCAACATGGTGGCCCCACACCTGCTATGTCCTGCTGCCATACACACTCTGCTCACAGAGGAAAGTCTCAGTCAAAAGTTTTCCATCTGGCTACATGCTGACATCACTGGGGCAATGACTTAATTCTATTAACATCCAGGGCCCTACCGGGAAATATCATAAATCAAGGGGAGTCTGGTGTACCAGGACTTTCACAAGGTCCTCGGGTGACTCTAATGCACAGCCATGTTGAGAACAGTCCACAAAGTGGTGGACCAGTCATTTATTTTATGTTTATGGTTTGTCATCTTCAAGTGTATGTAGTGAGATACTCATCCAATAAAGACCACGAGCCCTCAGGTTCCAGATACTCCTTATGTGTTCACCACACTGTGATGGGGACAGCCCGGCCTTCCTTTGCAGCTGGCTGACTCTAACCACTTCACACGCACATCTTTCATTCTAATAACAATCTTCCCAAAAAGGTACTGCTGTCTCTCTTTGACAACTGATGAGTCTAAGCCTTTGAGAACCTATCAAACTTCCCCAAGACCACACAACCTCCATGTCAGAGCTGGTATTCAAATCCAGGTGTGTCCGACTCTAACATCTGGGCTGCCCAGTCTCCTGTGATAAAAAGCTAAGAACCACCAAAAAGGCTTCGGTTACATTAGAGATTTCTACCAGGATGATTCCAGTCATACGTGGGAGATTAAAATAATGCCTATTTCTTTAAAACAGATTCAACTGTTACTGAAAATAGTGAGATAGACACGAGGCAGAGAACAAACATGTTTTGCCCAAAAACCTAAAACTAAATATAAACCTTAGTAGCTAGATCTAGAAAAAAAGTTGTCATTAGCAGAAAAAAAATGAGAGCTACTTTTCCATCTTAAATGAAATAAACTGAGTTAAACCAATACTATAGAATCTTTCAGTTCAAGTATGTGCATCCAGGCCCATGCTTTTCATCGCTGTGAATCCTCTAAGTCCTCTCCAACCTTGCTCAAGGCTTCCTTTGTTTCCTTTCATTTCATCACAGAACAATCTTGAGAAATTATCACACCACACATCTACAAACTGATGGCACAATCTGCTCAGTAACTCTATTTAACTCAGCAACATTCTAGCACAGACTGGGGCCTCCCCGCGAGCCTGCCTCCAGCACACTAACGGGATTCCCAGGACACACTAGCGGGCACAGTGAAGGACGTTGTAACTGGGTCAGCGGCTCCTCCAGTGAGACCCTCGGAAGACTCAGGAGGGGCATGACGGAGGACATGTGTGACACTGCGGGGAGGGCCCAGACTTGATCAGATGTTGCCTGCCTTTTATGGCACAGCAAGACTGTGTGCTCCAGAGAGGACTAGCGCTGCCTTGGGTGGGGTGCAGACACCTGGAGCCTTGTCTGAGCTGCTAGAAGAACAAAGGGAAGATCATCTTCAAAGCTCAGCCCATCAACTGTCAGATGTCACCACAAGCCCCTTGGCTGATAACCACTGCTCCACTCCTCTCGTGCCCCTGGACACTCGTGGTTACACTCCTCCTGGGCTTGCAGGGAAGGTCAGTTTCAACAGGGGCTGGAGGCAGATGGCCGCAGCAGTGAATAAATTCTCTCCAGGTGAGATCCACCCCACAAGAATCGAAAGATAGCAGTTACTATTTTAGGGAAAGAACAAGTCATCTTCAACTTGATTACAGACAACTCTGAATTTGCCCAGGACTGTATCATTTTAATGTCTAAATATCTCCTTTAATGTGCTGTGAAGTTAATGAAAACCACACAGACTATTCAATAAGAAAGATGTTTCTTCCTTGAATTTAATTAAATCAAATAGTGGCTATTTGAACACCACAGCCTCTAAACACTTTAACAAATATCAACCTTAACAATTCTTTGATGTTATCCAAAGTGCAAATGATGTTTCCACTTTTAACATTTTCAACATCAATTACCAAAAACTTATAATAAGCATTTAACAAATATGCTTAAAGGCATAAATGATTAATTGTATTTTATGATAGTGATTTTTTTTTTTATCAAAAGAATCCCATGGAATCAACCAGCTTAACTGACCTTTGTGACTTGGCTTAAAACTGTGTCCTTGAATTGATGTTCACAAACATACGCACACCTTCCATCTTGACCATCCTAACTATACATACACACCCTCCATCCAGTCCATCCTCTCTACATACAAACACACCCTCCATTCGGCCTCTCCTCTCTATATACACACACACACATACACACCCTTCAGCCAGGCCATACTCTCTCTACACACACACACCCTCCATCCAGCCTGTCATCTTTACACACACACCCCCTCTATCCAGCCTGTCTCCTCTACACACACACACCCTCCAACCAGCCTTCTCTACACACACACACACCCTCCAACCAGTCCTTTCTCTTTACACACACACACATACACACACACCCTCCATCCAGCCTGTCCTCTCTACACACACACAACCTCTATCCAGACCCTCCTTTCTACATGTACACACACACAACCTTCAGCCAGGCCATCTTCTCTATACACACACATACATACCCTCCATGCAGTCTGTCATCTTTACCTACACACCCTCTATCCATCCCGTCCTCTCTCTACACACACACAAACACACCCTCCTCCATCCAGGCTGTCCTTCCTGCACACACACACCCTCCATCCAGACTTCCCAGACACTTTTTCCCTTGCATGTGACCCCAAGGTTCTGACCTTTCTTTTACCTCAGCCATCTAGGCCCAAACCTCTCCAAGTCTCTGACACCAGTCTTCAGGGGTTTCCAAGTTGGGAACTAATCTTGCTTTTCTACCTAGCCTGGATGCCATCCACTCTTCCCAGCACCAGTCTGGCAGGCAGGTGGTGGCAGTGATAATGCTTCTCTCTCTGCAACGCTGTTACTTCTTTTTGGCCATGAGCATCTGAGTGGCAGGGATGAGGTGAATCTTAATAGTCTTTTGTGACTGCAGCATCTGTGATAATGTGGCATAGAGTAAGGTTTCAATTTATGTATGGTGTTAGCAAAGGAAAGCATTGTAAAAGACACTGTGAAGAAAGACTCTATGGAATGTGACTCCTGAATAAAGGAGGTAGGGGTGAGGGGAAAGGCTGATATTGGGAAGTTGGGGGCTCAGGGAGAAAGCCAAGATTGAGATCTGGGCCTCATAACCATTAAGTGGCATGAAGGAAGTCATTCAGCCATGTCTTCCTCGTCTGCAGAGCACAGAGACAACTATCCACAGTAGACACTCACTGTGAGGCAAAAGTTATGCACAGGGCTCAGCAAATGAGACGTGTTTGCCCCTGACAATGAAATAAGGGATGCAGACTAACTGGTTCTCTACTTTCCTTCCTAGCTTAGTCCTACCAATTTGGGCTAAGTTGAGCTACTAGGATTGGCCTCCCAGTGCAGTCTCATACACATAAGGAACTGCCAGACTCTTTGGCTGTAGTCCAAGAGGCAACAAACTATTGGCATAAAGGATCAGGTCATAGGTAGTCTTGGTTTTGTAAGTCAAAATACCAGTCTCCATTGCAGGTACGCCACTCTGCTGTTGTAGAGGGAAAGCAGCCATACACATGTGAGTGCATGTGTCTGTGAACCAATAAAACTTTATTCACAAAATCAGGTTATAAGCCAGCCCATCCTCTATGCGTGCAGACACACACACACAAACTCTCTCTGCACACACACACCCCTCCTCCATCCAACTAGCCCATGCATTGTGGTTTGCTCACCTCTATCCTAGACCATGAAAAAAAAATTTTTAAGTGGATCCAGGGCAAACACTTCATTCCCTACATTTGCTCATTCTCTCATTCAACAAACACTTCTCAATCTCTACTATGTGGGATCAAACATGTGGGACACAGCAGACATCATCATTGAACAATCTGCCATTTCAGATGGCAGGGACTCTTGGATAATGTTCTAGGTTTCTTGCTCTATTTTTTGTACTTACCCTTCACTCCTTTAATAGATGCTTGTTAGTAGAGAGAGGCTTGAGATTCATGTAGCCCACCCTTCCAAACAGAAACTCTGTTCTTAGCCATTTCATCTACTGTATGTATAAGAAGAACACATACATGTATATATATTACATATTTTATTATAATACATAATATATATACATTCTATACATATAATAGACGTATTTACAAGTATATTACATACGGGGCATTTTTGTTCATAAATATATTAAAAATATATATTGAGGTTCCTTTTTCACTTGTGAAAAATGGGTTCTTGGGGCAACCCCTTTGAGCCCCTTCCCACTATGAGAACCTTTCTGTCCTCAATAAATCCTGCCTTCTCACTTAAAAAAAAAACACACACACAAGAAAAAAGAAAAGAGTTCTCTGGCTTTAAAAATAAGGTTTGAAAACCACTGGTCTGGCCTAAATATTACTATTGTATTAATGGCTGGGTTGTGTGGGACACAATCCAAGTCTTGCTAACGTCAGATTGCACCTATTGCTTTCCTTGGACCTATCTGGTCTGTCACTGTATTCTAGAAAGAGATAAAATTAATCTGAAGGAATGGTTTCCAAAGTTACTGTAATATCACCTGGGAGCTTACAATCTTGATGGTATGGTAAATGGGTTCTATAATAACTCTCTACCTGACTGAGTGTTCTGTAGCCACAACAAGCAAATTCTGGTGTCCTCCCCCATGATATTTTGCGGGGTTCATGATCTGCTCCACTGAGAAGCTGACTCAAATTTTCAACAACGCTTCACACCAGGAGGATTAGCAGCTGGACAGGGGCTGTGCTCTCCAGGGTGCTCAGGCTCTCCTTGAGAGAAAGAATCCCCTCCACACTGTATCCAACTGTTGTCAAATGTCTTGTGCCCCCCTCAAAGAAAGCGCCCAATGTCTTCATGATGCTTACTGAGAGAAGAAACATACTTTTGGGGGACAGCTCAGGACTCAAGTCCAGTCTTACAAGGGACTCATCTGACTCAGTGTTCATTGCTTCCTTGCCCCTCCTCCTCCCAGTTATGTCTCAGGTCTTCCTTCTGGAAGAAGGAAGAGAAGCTCCAATCCTCTTCTGCTTAACAGCCCTACAGATACATTAAACTCCCACAGATACATTAAAGTCCACCATAACACTATTAATGAGGTCCAAAAACCTCAGATGCCTAAAATGGTGGTTCTCATTTTTCAAATTAATGAGATGAGCAAGGTGAGTTTTGGACTTCAGGAAGACAACACGCATCCTGGTAAGTCCTAGTGTGCACAACAGAGGGGAGTGGGCGTGGAGCTGCCCAGTAACTGAGGATACCACTGCGTCACCTTGCAGATCCTCTCACCTTGCTTTAGGGCGGTCCTCCCCAAGCCGGCTTGCTACTCTGGTGGCTCCACTTGGTGTCCTTCCTACAGTGCTCTGAGAGCTGGATGCCATATGCATTTATGTGACTTGACCAAGTTGGCCTTGTGATGAGCATTTCTGTCTTTTAGAATAGAGCCCTTAAATCATATTGGCTTCTTTTTTTTTGGAGTTGGAGTCTCACTCTGTCACCCACGCTGGAGTGCAGTGGCACACTTAGGCCACCACAGCCTCGACCTGCTGGGCTCAGGCGATCCTTCTGCCTCAGCCTTCCAAGTAGCTGGAACTACAGGCACA
Source organism: Carlito syrichta (assembly GCF_000164805.1). NCBI lineage: Eukaryota > Metazoa > Chordata > Mammalia > Primates > Tarsiidae > Carlito > Carlito syrichta. The sequence goes on from NW_007249505.1 coordinate 215,490, forward strand.
CGCCACCACACCCTCAGCTAATTTTTTGATTTATTGCAAAGACAAGGTCTCGCCAAGTTGCCCAGGTTGGTCTCGAACCCATGGACTCAGGCAATCCTCTTACCTCAGTCTCCCAAAGTGCTGGGATTATAGGCGTGAACCACCACGCCTGGCCCATATTGGCTTTTTTTAATGGACAAATCATACTGCCAACTTTGACTCGATAGTCGGCTAAAATCCCCATTGTGTGTATGTTTTAAATTTCAGAAATGAAATACATTCTCTCTCTCACACACACACACACACACACACACACACACACACACACACACACACACACTTACTCTGAATTATGACCATATGTGTAACACAGCTCTTCTTAGGTTTTGCCAAATCATGGAAAGCAGACATCCTGGCAGTTTATATGCAATCTTGTATGTCCCTAAAATGTCACTCACCAAGCATCATTCCCTATTTTGACAATCTGTAGGAAGTTTGGTTCTCTAGGCAGTGAATAAGAAGGATCTTGGTCCCAGTCTCAGCTCCGTCACTCATCTGTCGGGTGATTCTAGGCCAGTCACTCAAGTGCTCAGAGCCCAGTTTGATCAACATGCAATGAAAAGGTCAGACCAGTTGCTCTCCCAGGTGGCTTTTGAGAGAGACCCCAAGATGCCGCAATACTAGAATGCAGTGTATAGCCTGGCAAAGTGCCAACTTCAGTGCACTGGGCGCTGTGGCTAGATCACTAAATGAACAGCTTGAGCCACAAGAAACTGCCATTTTTATAGATCAAAAACAGTCAAATTTCAGCAATTTCATACCTTCCACCTTGGGAAGTCTCGCGCAAGACTTCTAACCTCTCAGTTTTCACATCGGTAAAATGAATGTCCTGGATTATGGCACGGTAGTTTTAAGATGTCAAATTCCAAAATTCTATTTGATCTGTTAAAAAAACAGTTTCCCAACAACTCATGCATTTTTATTTGTACCTAGACAGTTAAGTATTAACAATTGACTTTAGGTCATTTGCCGCAGATTTTTCTGCTTTCCCTGATCAGTGTCTGTTCTTTTTCCTCTAGGTCGGTGTCTCAGCACCAGGAAACACACATTCTCTTGCTATCCTCTTGCTCGTGTTCTCATCATCGGTTCCTAGAAGGCCTCCAGTGGGCTCAGCAGTCTCTGGGATGCCAGCTCCATGTCCATAGCCATGTCCTTTCCCCAGATTCTCCAACGTGTCTTTTTTAACTGTAGATCAGGATCAAATGGGCTTTAGCACTATCAAAGACCCTTCTTGCCAATACCAATTTCCATGAGAAAGAGGATCAACCACAAACAAAAATAAGAAGCTGCACATCCTCTGTTTCTTCCAGGATGAATGTAGAAAGTCCCCATCATATAAACACCTGATGATACAAAAGTATGTCTGTAAGCCAGCTGTCACCCAAGGCATACTTTCTATTAAAAATATACCTGCCATAGGTTATAAACAATGAGTAGTGAACATGCCTATAAACTCATAATGTAGTGGCAATCCCTGCAGCACGTTCTTTTCCACATCCTTCATTATGAGAAACCTTATTCTTCAAGTACATTTAAGTTTTCAAAATAGTCGAACATCTCAGAGTCCAGTCTGATGAATGAAACAGGTGATAATAAGGACGAAATTATTAGGAGTCAAAAACGATTCTATGGAAGCACAGGAGAGAGATTTTCTTAGATGGCACTGAAGCTGACTTGTAGAGCAATTCTCAAGGAGGAGTTCCAAAAACGCTTTGGGAAATGGCAGTTTCCTAGCACAAGCAGAGGTAAGCACTCATGTAGATGTGCACGTTCTACTCTATCTGCTTAAGACACTACACTCAGCCTTATTTTTAGACATAGCTTCTCAGGTTAGCGATTCAGTTCCAAGAGAGATGCAGTGGATTACAACAGAAACATGTGTCCTTCATGCCCTCCTCACTTCAATAAGCACAGAGCAGTCCACTTAGCTTCCAAGGGGTATTGGCCTTTGTTCTGTGTGCCAGCCAAAGGACAGCCACCTGAATGCTGGTGACTCTTATATGCCAGGTAACTAAGTCAGAGGATGCTCATACTTCTTCTAATTGGACCAGGCTCATTACTGAGTAATTAGTAATTATTTAGATACTCACAATGGTGGCCAGTGTTATCATTTAGTTAAACATACCTGAAGTGTGTTAAAAACAAAACAACTTCTGGGAAAGTATTTCTGATATTATAATATTGGTTTGACAACTCAAATCTCTTTTAATTTAAAGATTTATTAAATGTAGGATCAAGGTGATAAAATAAGACAGTAGGATAAAAATAAAGTCATAAGTGGCAAGGGATGACTAGTCATCTTTGATATCTCTGGATACTCAAATCCACCACTTAAAATATCTTGGGTGCTAGATGTGACGGATGTTTCCATCAGAAACACAGGGGAATAAAAACAAATTTAGAAACTCACGTCTGGGCTTCTTACTTCTGAAACAGGGGTTGAAAGGCCAGGAGGTAGAGCAGCACACCAATTAGGGTTTGACAGGACCACCGTAGAGGCTCCAAGGGAGGAGAGACTGCCAGGTGCTAGGAAGCAGAATCCAATAGGACTTTTTAATAGGGCTCCTGAGTCTACACCAATGGTAGCAAAATCTCCAGAGTGGAACTGAATTCAAGAAACCTGTGTATAGGATATTCCCTCGGTGACTTCAGAGGGTTTCCAGATCTAGCCATCTGAAAACTTTTTGGCGTAGAGCAAAAGAAGCTAATTTCCCTGAACTCAATCAGCTTTGAGTTTAACGAGGGTGCCACCGAGCCAATGTCTAATGAAAGGATCACAGAATGGGAGTCTTGGGAAGGACTTCTACCTGGCATTCTGTGGTTCTTGGGGAAGCACATGGCACTGCCATCTTCAATCTGACACAAAGCTAATTTTTCAAGTATTGAAAAAACAGAAATTAAAATATGGGAATTTTGTCCCTTGGTTATTTCTAGAAGGATTTCTTTCCAAGTCACTCACAAAGATTAACCATTAAAACATGAGTAGTAAATGGTTAACTATGGTTTTAGGCAACTAAAAGGCAATCCCTCTTCTAAATTCAAGGTCCTCGGCTTTGGTATCCTGTCTCCTCTGGCCAGAATTCAGTTTTTCTTTCTTTGACCCTCAGTTTTTTTCTATTGACTTCTTCTCATTCAGCTTTAGCATGCTACCCTGAGTGAAGTCGAAGGAATGGCAACAGGCTAAATAAAGAACAGTGATGACAGTGGGATGATGGCACTAAACCGGAAGGCTGTACCCAGTCATGGTGGCCATCACCAGGAGGCCCTCAGCTCAGGGATGGCTCCTCAGCCTTTCTGCACCCTCCCTTCCCCCCAGAACACCCACTACCTTGTTGATGTGACTTTGGATGAATATTTGCTTTTCGTCTATCTTCCCCACAAACCGTCAGCTTCCTGGAGTAGGGGCTGTGTCTATGTGGCTGACCTCTGGATGCTTCGGCATAGTATCTGACACATAGTAGAAAGGAAATCAATTCTGAGAAAGGAAAAAAGAGAAGAGAAGGACAGAACCTCCAGAGATCAAGACTAGTGGTAAGAGAGGACCTAGGGACACATAGGCAATGATGTGATTTCTCTGTGATGCAGTCTCTCCATCACTAAAACTGGAATTATAACTGAAGAGTTGTGAAGATTAAATATTCTAATTCAGTGATTATAGCTGCGCTGAGTCATGATGACCATTGTTACCCTCACGGCCACTTATGTAAAGATCCCAGTCTGAGCTTTAGTTAGCCCAATGTCATGTGTATTTGGTGCACTTTTAGTTGCGAACCACGAAGGCTGACTTGGCTGATTAAGCAGAAAAGAAGATCAACTTGAGAAGCTCAGTGAAGGAGAGGAGCACCGAGCGGCTCCCTCTTGTCAGTCACACTAGAGTGCCAGACTATTCGAACAAGGCCCAAAGCCTCAGCAGGGCATCTGCCCAGCAGGGAAGCCTCTGGTCCCCACCCGGCAAAGGAAGCCAGTGTCACAGTTGCCGTGGCAGTGATAGACCACTGTGTGCCGGGGACTGACCGCCACCTTGGAGATCGCCAGTGCCACTTGCCACCTCAACCACCACCCATAGCAACCATGGGAGCCCCCATTGTCCCTCATGTTGATATCTCCGAAGTGAAGTCTCACCAACAGAGTCTGGATCACCACTGGGTCCTTGTCACAGGAAAACTGAAAAATTGATTTGTTTCCATAATGGGACATGGGACTGATAACCTAGAAATTTTCCCCAAATACACTAAGTCTACTCAGAAGATGGTGAGCATCCACAAATCCTTCAGCATCTACCACTAGACCTCTGAGTGTTTCCCCCAGGGCACAATGAACACAATAGAAGACACGTGACAGCAGCATGGCCTCCAAATCCCGGGAAGCTTCGCCCTCTGCTGGCAAAAAGTACATCATTCCAGCATACTGCTCTGACAACAGCTTTATTCCATTTCAAAACAGTCTGACTTCAGTCAAAACAGAAAGGCAGCCGTAATAAATAATACACAGGTATAAAGTCCACATAAAAGGTATTGCTTTCAAAATGGAGATTTTTACATAACTATATAATTTGGATTGAACAATGACAATCATAAAACCCCACCATTCAAAATTGTGATTTACAGTAATTATTTTACAGTTTAAAATAAAGATTTTCTGAATTATAAGACCCCCACTTTGTAATTTGATAACTCTGATGTAAGAAGACAGACTGGCACCAAGTCCACATGGAAAGGCATCAAGAAGAAAGGCTGGAGATGTCCCAGGCACGAGGACAGGTAGCGCTGAAGGCACAGAGAGGACTTTCCTGAAACCTCCTAGAGCCCATGCAAGGCTGGAGACATCCTGGAGAAGAGTGTGCTATGCAGGAGCACATGGCCCAGGCAAGCCAGAGGTGAGGTGGCCAGCATTGAGGGACACAGGCATCCAGGGGTGCTCAGTGCTTCTCAGAGTCACCCGGACAACTCCATCAAAAGACACATCTCTGCCGCAGGCCCACCAACCAAGGCCAAGTGATCTGATACCTGCAGCTCAACCCTCCTCTCCTTTCCATGTCATGTCCCCACTTGGTTAGTAACTGGTGTCACAGTCACAGGCCTGACAACCCCAGAGTGGGCGGCTGGGGGCCAGGAGAGGCCAGGAAAGACATAGCCTGGCGGTAACCTACCTGTCCTTTCTCCTTGCCCTCTGGAAAGGCTTTCACCATTGATGACATAACCACAATCTCTCCAAACAGGCTGAAAGTGACCCAAGAGTTTCTACTCATCCCTCTCCTTTACTCTATAACCAGGCAGTGTCTAAAACGTCTGTCGTATTCATTTCTTCTTATAAAGTCCCATTCCCTCCAAGGTGATTCACATTCTCTTCTCCTTCTCTTCTATTTATTCTGTATTTCCTGCAAGATGACTTGTTACATATTACCCTCATTACGTCAATTCTATGACCAGAAAATTTAAAATTGTTGCTCCTAGTTGTTATCCTGAGACGCCATTCGGCCATATGGGTATGAGCCTGCTATAAGGCAAAGCCAAGTCTTTGACAAACAATACTATGCTGAACTTACTGAAGGACACAAAAACAAAACTGGTGTGAGCTGTACTGGCACCCAGTACAGATATATTTGGTGACAGACAGAGGCCCTTCCCTTGGTCGGCCATATTCTATGAATAGCACTGTGTAGCACTGTGTATACTTCTCTCAACACTGCGTACACTTCTCTCTATTGATATTTGGTTCCAATTACGATCTTTTTCCCTTTCTGTTCCACCAGTTAGTGATTTATGCAGGACATATTGTCTAAGATTCTTTAACTTATTCCACAGTCACTGATTTCTGGTGACATCATATATTTCCTTTTGTTGTGAGAAGTCTAGCTTTCCTTACTAAATTACAGTTGACCTTTGAAAAACACAAGGGTTAGAAATGCCAACCTTCCTGCATACTCAAAAATTCACATATAACTTCTGACTCCCTCAAAACTTAACTATTAGTCTACTACTGACCACAAGCCTTACTGATAACATAGACGGTATTCTTATAATGAAGTGAGCTAGAGAAAAGAAATTATTTTTAAGAAAATCATGAGGAGGAGAAAATATATTAACTATTCATGAAGTGAAAGTGGCCGCTCAAAAAGGCTCCGTCCTTATCAACTTCTTGTTGAACAGACTTGGGGGCAATGGTCTTGCTGTTTCAGGGATGGCAGAGGCATAAGGAAATCCACATATAAGTGGACCTGAGTCTTTCAAGTCCATATTGTTCAAAAGCCAACTGTATTTTTTAGACGGAAAGTCAGAAGAGAGAACACCACCTTTTCCCACACTTTTTCAAAATCCGATACTTGATATAAGAAGTGAGGGACTCTAAACAAACACCAGGAATCAAAAACATCACCAAGCAGCAAGTGCCCTGCTATCTCCCTGTATCCCCTGGTTCCTCTTGCCCCTGTGCTCCTCCCACTCCCACGTCTCCACCTGCGCCCATGTTTCCTCCTGCCCCAGTGTCTCCCCCACCCAGCTCCTGCCCCAGTGTCTCCCCTACCCAGCACCTCCTACCCCATGATTCCCCGCACCCACTGGCGTCTGCCCCACTCTGCCTCCCAGACCCAACCCAGAGGTAGAAGGCACCCAGCTAGGTGCTTTCCTTTCTTGGCGGCAGAGAGATAAAGCAGAGGCCCCACTGTGCTGGGTATCTCAGAAAATGAGTCTGAAGGGACTGTTGCTGTACAATAGGACCAGCATCCCTGCCCCCACAAGAGCACACACACAACTCAACTACATACAGCCTACCAAAACACTCTTCTCCCAAAATCCAGAGCACCCAGGTGCTAAAAAAAAAAAAAAAAAAAAAAGTGAAGGGTAAGGGGGCTGCTTTCAAAAGGCTGGTGCTCATTCAGGAGCAGGGTCACTGACTGTTACCAAAAGACAGACACTTCCAACTGGATTGAGAACTGAAGATAGCGGTCCACACCTCCCTTCTCTTCTACTAACCCCCTTCCTTCTAATTAACAGGAAGTAAATCATGATGGAGACAGTGTGAGCAGCACAGGGGAGGGTTAGGAAAGAGACTAGTGTGGGTAAAAGCTTCAGTGCACGCTCTTGCGATGCCAGCACAAATGTGGAGGTCAGTGATGTTCCCTGGGATTCTCCAAGCTGGCGTATTCTGTCTTTAACATAGTTCCTCTGCAGACACAGGACACAAATACTACCCTATACAAGTAATAACAGCCACTGAGAGTATGTGTCAACCAGAGATCACCATATTCTGTTAGAGAAAAAGGATATAAAAAGTTATTTATATATTAGAAGTGCATTTTTGGTTCAGAGCCAAGGTCAGAAAACAATGTTTCAAGGGTCACTGAGGAGTGACTACAGCAAATAGGTATTTGTTATGTTTTCTTCTCTATAAACTGAAGACTACAAATGGTTTCCAAAGAACAGGAAATAGATATTTGAGGTATTGTAAAACTCTTTTCTTTTCAATGTTTTTGTTATATAGAGCAGAAATACCGTAGTCCTCAAAGGCTTCTAAAAGCTTGATCATTTCAAAATAAAAATTTGGCCAGGAGTGATGGCTCACGCCTGTAATCCCATCACTTTGGGAGGCTGAGGTGATAGCATTGCTTGAGCCCAGGAGTTCAAAACCAGCCTGACAACATAGCAAGTCCTCATCTCTATAAAAAATTAGCCGGGCATGCTGGTGTGCACCTATATTCCCAGTTACTTGGGAGGCTGAGGCAGAAGGATCACCTGAGCCCAGGAGGTTGAGACTGAGGTAAGCCATGATCATGCCCCTGCACTCTAGCCTGGGCAACAGAGTGAGACTCCAACTCAAAAAGACCTCATCTCTACAATAAATCAAAAAATCAGCCAAGTGTGGTAGCGCATGCCTGTAATTCCAGCTACTTGGAAGGCTAAGGCGGAAGGATCGCTGGAGCCCAGCAGGCCGAGGCTGCGGTGACCGGGAGCAGCCATTGCACTCCAGTCTGGGCGACAGAGTAAGACTCCAACTCAAAAAAAATAAATAAACCAAATAAAATAATAACAAAGAAAAATAAAACTTTATGGTAAGATTGTATTATATTTAGTATGAAAATTAGTTCAAGTACAGCTGTACTTGTTATGACATCCCTCAAAGGTAGACAAATATTTACAATTATTTTAATATGTTAATCTTTGGTACACTGATCAATTTTTATGACTCTTTCTCCCAAAGCACCAGTTTTGTTTTGCTTTTTTAATTAAAAAAATCAGCTTAGTTTTCCATACATTAGGGAAAAAAATTGCTGGAGAAAAAAACAGTAACTTTTTCTTGGAAATGTGATTCTGATATGTTACCTACAAGACCCTATGCAAATCAATTTCTCTGAACCTCTATTTTCTTATTTTGAAAATACAGTATATGAAGGTGTCCACTCTGAGAAGATTACCAGAAATAACAAATTGAAATAGCTTGAACAGTGTTTTAAAAACTGAAAAGCATTACGCAAATACAAAGTTACTATTTACACAGATCTAATATGTGTACAAGCAGAAGTGTCTCTATCAATAAAAGTTTCTCTATGAATTTAATATTTGACAGACCAGAAAAAAACCACAATATTTCATTCTCCTTGTGTTATACACTCTCAAATTAATCTGGTCTTGTGTTATACACTCTCAAACTAATCTGGTCTCCTCCCCAAAAATATATATAATTTTGGGAACTTTCCTACATGCAGTTTACTAGCTCTAGATGAATAATGTAGGCTCTGGGGTTTATATGAATCTTAATAGGAAATGAATATAAGTTTGGAAATCCACATAGCTCTGATCCCCAGATTCTCCCCTCTCCAGTTGCTCCTCTGTTGACTGGAGCACTGCATCGAGGATCAGGCCCCATCAATAGCCAAGGTGTCTATCATAAGTAAGATAATAAAGCAAGATTCCTTACTGACTCTTCTTTCAAAATCAAATGCAAATTCATGCAGAGACTCCAAGTTCCTAAATTCTTCACACTATCATCAATTTCATGTGAAAGCAACTTGGCAATTCTGACCTTCCTCGGTAGCCAAAGGCAACTCCCCTAACCTCCTAAGATACTGAATATGGCAAACAACACATTTTCAACTATTTAGGGATTCTGGAAGCAATTTCATTTCACATTAAAAATATATATTTTTAGAAATTAATTATGGACTTTTTAAAAATGTAAGACACCTACAAACAAATCCCATGAGGTCAAGGACTTTGCTTTGGTCACACTTAGAACATACAGGAGACAGTCAAATATTTTCAAACTGGGAACGTCTGACATTCCCTTACAAAAGTTTCTTTCTCTTTCTTCCATTCATTTACTTCAAAAAATTCTGAGACTTAGCTAGGCCAGATAATCTTCCTGCTCGCTCCTGTCTCACCAACACACTTTGGCACACAGGCAGGCAAGATATAGCATTTGCAGAAGCACAGGCTGGAGGAAAACACATAGACCTGGTAATGTGGTTGCAGGACATTGGAGTCCCTAATGCAGTATCAGTGTTGTCATCAACCTCTGCTGAATCCCTCAGGAACAAGGACTTGGACTTCTTCAGAACCAGTCCATTGTACCTCAGTGGAGTAGTCACTCTCATTTCAACAGACAGCCGAAACCCTCTGCCCTGTAGTTTTCATTGACTGACCCAAGATTGCCCTGCTTGGGGCCAAAAAGCACAGCTATCCCCTCTTTCAAATAGCTGAAGATGAGTCTCATGACCCTCCCAAATTTTCTACAAGTTAGCCCTTCCCAGGCTTTCAATCACTCTTCACAAGAAGTGAGCTGAAGCCATTTCAGTCCCCGTCTGTCTGCTCTGCCTGTGGCCATTGAGGACAACATTTCTGCTGTGCCAGAGAACCTGTCATTCCCACCGGCTACAGCTTGTTCAATGGAGGCTAAGCGTGCACTGGCAAAGAAAACCCCTAGTAGGTCCCATGCACTTGCTAGGAAGATGAGGCTGATTTTCATTGTGGAGACCCAATGATGGGACTTTATGGTTATCTCCACCAAAATATACTCTGTCATATTCCTACTCCAGCTTCCCAAGGTTCCTCCCCACAGTGCTCCCTTCTCCCACTCAGCACTTATTCATCATTTCCAGCATGCGTTTAGTCTCTCTGTTAAATTGGAAGTTTTATCCCTAGTTTTGCAGGTAAAGTCCATGGGTAAGAGTGAGAAAATCACAGGCTCTCAGTGCAGAAGGGCTGAAAATCAATCTGGTTCAGATGCCAAGGCAAGGGTTGGATGGGAGGGAGTACAGCCTGACTAGATCCCTTCAGACACAGCCTCACATCAAAGGGACAGAAAAGAACACACAGAAAGCTTAGTTGCTGACCATTAATAACAAGAACTGATTGCATGGCAGACATTGCTCTTGGCCTCCAAGTAAGGTGATTTGTGTGGATTCCAGGCAGGCTGGACAAGGGACAGAGATCCTTTTCCTTGCCAGTTTTCCAGGATAGCACCTTTCATGGAACTGTGAATCTGCCCAAAATCTCAAAGGACATGGTGTTATGTCAAGTTTCTAGGACAGACAGGGAAAGGCACTGAGGGATGCTTGGACCTCTTATCAATCTCAAATTCCACCACCTAATTCCTCACCTGACCCATCAACTTGTCTTACCAGAAAGGTGCTGAGTTTTGTGATTTTTTTTTTTTTTGCTTGTCTTCAGACCAAAACAGTATGCATCCCATTTACAATCTCAGGTAGAATGAGTTAGATAACACAATAGAGCCAAAATTGACTCATTCACTTACACATTTATGTTCATATGTAATAAACCATGTTTGTTTTAAAAATAACTTGTAAGTTCTTATGCATGGCATAAGAAAAAATGACTCTTTGTCCCTTCCAGAATAGTGGCACACAAATCTGGCACTACCCCCCTTTTAGATTAATCCTCATCCTTAACTTTGAATTACTAAAATCTGGCTTACACAAGTTTTGTATGTTATATGTATTATATACTATATTCTTATGTAAAGTAGAGAAAAGAAAATGTTAAGAAAATCATAAGAAAGAGAAAATATATTTACTATTCATTAAGTGACAGTGGGTTACCATAAAGGTCTTCATCCTCATCGTCTTCATGTTGAGTGGGCTGAGGAGGAGGAAGAAGAGGAGGTGGTCTTGCTGTCTCAGGGATAGTAGAGGCAAAAGAAACTCCAAGTGTAATTGAACCCACACAGTTCAAACCATGTTGTTCAAGGGTCATCTGTATTTTGGGGCCCATATAACTGCTTAAAAATTCAAACTGCATAAAAGCCTATATAGTAAACATAAAATCGCCCTTCCACTCCTGACTGCCAGACCCCAGTGCTCTTTCCCTTACTATAAGGCTACAATAATCAAAACGGCCTGGTATTGGTACAAGAACAGGCATATAGACCAATGGAACAGGATAGAGATCTTGGAAGAAAAACCTCAATATCTCAACCAACTCATCTTCGACAAAGCCTCCGCCATCAACCACTGGGGAGAGGAGAACCTATTCAGTAAATGGCGCTGAGAAGACTGGCTGATCACATGCAAAAGATTAAAATAAGACTCCTGCATATCACCATACGCCAAAATCAAGTATAAATTGATCAAAGACCTAAATGTAGAACGTCAAACTATAAGAACCTTAGAAAATGCAGGAGCCACCCTTATGGAAACTGGAACTGGCAACTAGTTCCTGATCAAAACCCTAATTGCCCATGCCATAAGAGATAAAATAGACAAGTGGGACCTCATCAAACTGACAAGCTTCTTCAAAGCCAAAGAAACCATCAGGAGAGTAGGGAGACAGTTCACAAACTGGAAAAAAATATTTGCCAACTGTATATCTAACAAAGGCCTAACATCTAGGATCCACAAGGAACTCAAATGTGCTGAAAAGAAAAAAACCAGACAGCCCCATTACAAAGTGGGCAAAAGATATGAATAGATACTTCTTAAAAGAAGACATACGGGCAGTCAACAGATATATTTAAAAATGCTCAGTCTCACTAATCATCAAAGAAATGCAAATTAAATCCACACTGAAAAAGAAAAACCACACTGAGATATGAGATACCACCTAACTCTAGTCAGGACGGCCATCATCAATAACTCAAAAACCAACAGATGCTGGAGAGAATGTGGGGAAAAGGGAACACTTTTACATTGTTGGTGTGAGTGTAAACTAGTACAACCTCTGTGGAAAACAGTTTGGTGATTCCTAAAAAATCTTAAAATTGGCCTTCCATACAACTCCACCATCCCACTTCTGGGAATATACCCGGAAGAACTCAAGTCACTCTATAAAAAAAGATACCTGCACATGCATGTTTATTGCAGCATTATTCACAAAATGCAAAAACATGGAACCAACCATGCTGCCCATCAAATGAGGACTGGATTTTTAAAATGTGGTACATATACACGATGAAATATTATCCAGCCATCAAGAAGGACAAAATTATGAACTTTGCAGCAACTTGGATGCATTTAGAGTCTGTAATACTCAGTGATCTATCACAGAAACAAAGAACTGAGTACCACATGTTCTCACTCATAAGCAGACCTTGAATGATTATCATAATACTATAAGAAAGGGATTGGCAGTAGTGGGAAACTGCCAGGGGAGGGAGGGCACCTCATCAGCAAGGGTACCTGCATAATGACCATTTCTATACCTAACCCTGAATTGTACCCCGCATCTTAAAAATAAAAATAAACCAACTGGGAATGGAAAGTATTCAGAAAAAAATAAAAAACAGTACAACAATAAAAATACTATTAATATAGTATAACTATTTACATATAATTTAAATGGTATTAGGTATTATAAGTAATCTAGAGATGATTTAAAGTATATGGGAAGACGCACATAGGTTCAGTGCAAATACTATGCCATTTAGATCAGGAACTTGAGCACTGTGGATTTTGGTATCCACCAGGACTCCTGGAACTCATCCCCCATAGACACTGAGGGACAGCTGTAATTATCATGTGCTCATCCATTCAACAGGTGTTCTCATACCCAAGGTTCTGAGCTCAGTACTGGAGACAGAGCCAAACATGAGATATGATACCTCCCTCAAGGAATTCACAGAAGGGGAAAGGCCAGCTGACGGCCAGTCCAGGTCAGAGCAGAGTGGTGAGCTGTGAAAGGTGCCGTGCCCATGGGAGAAGCCCCAGCCCAGGACTCCCAAAAGAGTCTGGGCTTTAACATACTAGCTTCTAAGAAGCAGAATTGAGAGATGAGACACTGAGAACCAGAATGTGCACTGCCACTGTTCTCCAAGGTAACAGTGTAATGGCAGGAGCCTCCAGTGGATATTCAGTTCAATCTGTGGTACTCCAGGCTTAAGAAGGTTCTTGATGGTTAAAGCTGCTTCGTCTGCCTGTGCTAGTCTGTGACAAGTACATTTTAGCCTGACTACAGCTGCCTAATTCTGGAATAGATGGTATTTAACTAAGCCTCATATTGAGCTATGCCTACTGGTTAAGGTTACCAAACTGAGAAATAAAAATATTTAGCACAGGACATACTTATTCTAAAAACGATTCCTTATTTATCTGAAATTCAAGTTTAATGGGTGTCCTGTGTTTGACTCAGCAATCCTACATCTGAGGCACCCTTCCCATCTCAGTTTCAACACAACCTATAAGAAAAGTACAATTCACATATTCCCTATCAGCCCACTGGAGCCCAGTATGAGACTTAGATGAGGCCCAGCGAGGCTGGGTTACCACCTCCAACTCAAGGAGTCAACAAGCAACACAGCTGGGGTCAGAAAACAGTGCTCCCACAACACACAAAGGCTCATGCAAGGCAAAGGGGAAGCTGAGAGAGTTAGAGATGGTAAGGACCAGATGGACATTACCTTGATCCCTGAAAGACGGAAAGGATTCTGACAGGCAGAGATCTTTGAGGAAGAACATTTAAGGCTGAGAGAGTAGTATGAAAAGTCACCTGAGAACTATAAAAGTGCACAGGGAAAGGGGGGTGGAACTCAGGGCACACATGGAGCCCAGGGACTATAGCAAGATGTTCCAGGAGAGGGTGGCGGAAGAGTGCAGTTTGGGGCCAGCCCACGCAAATGGACATAGCCCAGTACTTTACATGTCAGGGCATAAGATACTCACTGCAATTCCGGAAGTATTAGTCCATGTATACAGATATCAACTGAGTCTAGAGAGGGTCTATCAATTGCTCAAAGCCTTGGTCAAGGCCAGGGTGAAAATCCCCATTTGCCTAAACGTAAAGCCACTGCTCCCCCTACAGATGTTGAATACACATTAAGGAGTCTGGGCTTTAACATACTAGCTTCTAAGAAGCAGAATTGAGAGATGGCATCTCTAATGCAGGAAAAGTAATTGTAACAGTCACATTGTATTCATTCCCGTAAGAAACCAAGGTCCAAGCTGGGGCATGGGCAGAAAAGAAGGAAAAAACAGACTCCTGATGGGGGAGGGGTCAGTGGGGGAGGGAGGGAGAGAGGCAGGAAGGGCTCATTATGTGCATCTGTCCCTCACCCCCAGGGTCTTAATTAGCAGGGGGTCATAGCAGCTGCTTGGGTTGTCCCCCACTTCTGGCCTGGGTCAATGGCCCTGAGCTGCTGGGACCCACGGAGGGCTCCAGCGGCCAACCCTGCCCTCCTCTCGTCTCGCATGCTCCTGGAAGAACACAGCCCGGGAGAAGGCTCCCCCATGCAGAGCACACACACCAGCTGTATTTCATCGGGACTGCCACTCAGGAGCTTTTCATGGCTCTAATTTCCGGAGGACTCTGTGCTGGCATGATCTACAGTCTTCCTGACATTTCACCTTCCTCTGCTGAAAAATTCATCCTGGTCCTACCGTGGGACGCTCGATCCCAGATATGGAGGTAGCAGATTAATTCTGGCTGCTGCTAATACCAGCTGCCACTCAGCCACCCTTTCCTGGGGCCACTGTCTGAGCTAAGCGAGTCGCCCATTATATGGAAGACTTTAAAATCTTAATTTATCAATCCTTTTGCCACATCTTTTTACCTGTATTCTCCATCATGAGTGGACATTTAATATTTTTAAGGATATAATCTCTTTTTGGTGAGTTGTGGAATCAGAGTGACGGGGAATTACACTAACAGGCAGAAGAAGAGCAGGAGCCGAGCAATCCCAGGCCCAGGCTCAGGGGCCGGGGTGGTCTCCTGGCCTGCCAGCCCATTGCTGTCCCTCTCTTCCACCTCTTCCTGTCCCTCAGGGACCTTCTGAAAACACACGTTTGACCCCTGGCTCTGGGCTCTGATGCCACGTTGACAGCCTCCCGAAAACCCACTCCCGCTTGCCCTGAGTCAACTCTCACCCGGCTCAGCCTCAGACCCTCCGGGACCAACAAACAGCAGGCACCAGCAGACATGCTCACCTGCGCCTGCGGTGCTCCCTGTGGGCTCTGCCCAGTGACCTCCGGTTCACTCTCAGGACCAGCAACGAGTGTGGCCGGTTGCCCTAAGTCTTCCCTGGCAAGGTGTTGCCTCACATGTGTCTACACAGCATTGCTAGCTGCTGCTATCTGGAAAATTGTGATCCCTTGTGCTGCACTTAACCTATCTACCCACCTGCAGCCCT
>NW_007249505.1:231212-263128 GCF_000164805.1 Carlito syrichta
CTCCATCCCCATCTCTACCCCTGCCCAACCATCATCATCACCATCTCTTCGCCCAGCCCTCAAACACTCCCTGTGCCCTGATGTGTTTTTATCCTGGAATCTCCAGAACCTGCCCAGCACTTCACACCAAGGAAGCACAAGAAGAGAGTAACTCACCATCAGGTGCCCAGAAGAACAATCTCCTCACTGACTGCCTGCTGAGTTTTTGCAAGGCCATGGTGGCAAGCCAACTTGGCTTAAGTACACATTTATGTTACATACAGAATTCCTAAAAAGCAATCCACAGATGGCCATCATACCTGATTTCACAAAATCATTAATATTTGGACAGAATCCTGGTCTCTCCCACTCACAGGCCAGACTCTTCTATGAGGAGAGCACGTTCCTCAAGCTAAATGCTCCTCAACCGTTACCAAGTTTTCTTGTCTTCGTTAATGTTTACTTTTCACAAGGAAGCTCTTTATTACTTTTTCCCCAGAACAGTTCTTATAGAGATAACTTCAAGTAAAGAATCACCAGGCTGCACAACAGACACTGGCCAGGCCACCAGGCCCCTTGGCCACACCTGCCCCTGACCTTGTCCATATATCTCTGGGCCATACCAGCCTCCTGCCATATCCCAGACACAGCCTCACCAGTGAGCAACTCAAGATGCCTCAGCAAAATAGATCATGGGCCTTCAAGACATCACATGTAGTCAGACACACAAAAGCAGGACATGTGTGAGAGTGTCATATCTCTCATGTGGCTCTATCTCCTACTATGTGCTTCTCACATGGGTGGAGCACAGAACGCCAGGAATGTATGAAGCGATGTCAAGCAGGCTACCTCTCACAGGTGTGAGAGCTCAATTAAATTAGACACCTCTTCCCAAACCTCTCACATACACTAACATTTTTTTTGAAACTTGAAGAATCCATGACTGCATGTATTAAATTTTGCCATCTCCCACCAAAGTCATACTTTGAAGCCCTAACCCCCAATGCGACTGTACTGCAGAATCGGCATGTAAGGAGGTAATTAAGGTTAAATAAGATCATCGGGTTGGGCCCTGATCCGACAGGACTAGTGCCCTTACAGGAAAAGAGAGAAACTCCAGGAATGTGCCCAGGGGAAAGATCACACAAAGACACAGTGAGCAGGCACCATTGCAAGCCACGGAGAGAAGCCTCAGAAGAAACCAATGTGCTGACACTCAGATCTTGGACTTCCAGGCTTCAGAACTGTGAGACAACACACGTCTGTTGCTCAGGCTGTCCGGCCCGTGGTGTTCTATTACAGCCGTCTGAGTGGACTAGGATAGTGGCTAGCACCTGAGTAACAGGATGCACAGCACTTCAGACAAGGGATCATCTCAAGGCCAGAACTTCTTCCTGCTGGGTCCTGGCCACACAGAGCCAAGGAGGCTTCTCTCTGCATCTCCAGACAGGACTGCTGGCACATCAGAAGAAGGCCAAGGGCAGAGCATGGAGCACAAGGCCACAGAAGAGCACAGCACACAATGCATCACGGATTGAGGAAGGAGTCCACACCGTGTTCTTTACAGTCTTACTGGAAAAATTAATTCAAATTGGGTTTTGTCTAAGTACCCCCTCGTGGACTGAAACCTGGAGAAAGGATCATAAACAAAGTATACTGACAAATGACAGACTAGTGAGCCGCAAGGAGCTGTCCGGTGCGGTGCTCTGGGGACCGAGTCTTATTTCACATCTTCATTAGTGATCTGGAAGGAGCTGTAAACAGCACATTAATTAAATTTCCAGATGATACTAAATTTGGAGTTGCTACAGAAAGTCAATGAGGACGGAGAAATGATACAAATGGGATCCAAAGAGGTTAGTTAGGAATATAGCAAACAATACAGGATTCCATCTCAAAAAGGAAGCTAATCAAAACACTTTCCCAGTATTCTGGAACTACATCTAGTTTCTGTAGAACAGCTGTACTAAAACATGCAGATGCCCCTCACTGTCTGAACTCTCTTCCTATTTGAGTTCTCCATATCCTAAGTCAGGACTCTGACAGACTCAGCAATCCTCGGATGTGTCTCTGGGAATCAGAATTCTCCTTACCTACTGTTGAAAATTCAGAAGCCAAACTAGATTCTAGCAACATGGTACACCTCAGTTCTCAAGCTTCAATCCAAACTCAAGAGGGGTGCTCAGATATACAAACATCTTTGCATTCATCTGCGACCTGTCCTGCTGAGTTTGGAATGACAGGAAGTCCTGGTGTAGTAAGTTTACAAAGACAATCATGAGACTCCAAGCCTATAGGAAGAACGCCAAGGGAGTCTATGATGTCCCCAGAAAAGACAAGACAGAAAAGACACTTGGAACTTACCCAAGCAACAAAATATTTGGGCTTATAAAATTTAGTTCACTTCTAGAGAGATAAGGGAGACAAGAGTTTAGGATCTTTAATTTCATTGTCCTCTAAACTCTAATATTGGAACATGATTACAAATCTCACTTAGAAGGAACAATGATATCTCCATCCTTCATAACAAAAACCAATAAGAAGAAAATATTTTAGTAACAAGGCATATTTACAACATTTTTGCCTCAGAAGCAACACCCCTGAAGCCTTATTCCTGCAGGTCAATAGCACTGGAAGTGAGCTGCACACACCTAACTTGTGCTGCTGGCCCGGTAATTTCTTGAACAATGCCTTCATGGGGAAAATGCAAATAGGAACAGATGATTAAACTAGAGCATTTATTCCACAAAGCATTTATTCCAGTGCCTGGTATATGAACATTCAATGGGAGGTGTCATTGTCATCATCCTTGTCATCATCATCATCATCTCATTTTCTCATGTGGGAGACAAGGATGATGAAAATGATGAAAGCCAAAAAATCAATGACTTGCCCCAGGACCCAATACTTGCAACTATGTTGAAGCCTGAACTTAGGTCTTCTGATGTTTCCTCATGACCCTCCAGGCCTCCAAGCACGGGCTAAAACCCAGACCATTTGTCCCACAGTGTCTGTGTGCTCTTCCTCCCTCCTGTGGGAGGACACTGCACCCTGCATGCTCTGGGTCCACACAAAGCTTCCTCTTCTTTCACTGAGGTCGGCGGGCAAATTGAGAATTCATTTCTCTTTGCTAGGCTATGTTCTATCTATCACTAACAAATAAACTACAAATTAGGACAGGCAGCAACAAAATGTACAGTTTGCAGGAAATAAGATTTAGCATTTCATACTTTAAAGAAAGTATCATTGAATTGAAATAATCACTTGTACCCTAAAATCACAACCAACAGAACTTGGGTGGACTAATACTTTATGCAGCTTTCCTATCTCTCAGCAAACAGAGTGACCCCAGTGAGTTTTTCCATATGAATCCCAAGTCAAAAAGGACCCAAAGGAACATGCCTTCTAAAGTCTACTCAACAGACACATTTGACTTCAGATCTGCCTGGACTTACACCTCCAAGAAGAATCCTCTTTGGCTGACAACTTGGCTGGCACACAGCCATTCCAGAGAATACAGAGCAACCAACTCTATTCTTGTTAGTCTTAAAAAAAATTAAAGCCCACAAAATATTTAAGTTTTCATTTCAAAACATATTTTATTTGGTGCGGTGTGAAAATTAAAGATAGGTGCTGGCACTGTCAAGATGCTTTTATGTAAAATATTGGAATAGGGCAAAAGGAGGCTCTGACCAAAGCATGCTGCCAGACAGGATAACAACGTGACACCACGAGCCTCCCAACCAAGAGAACAGTTCCCTACTGGTGATTTTTTATTTCTTTCTCTTTCCAAGGTGCTATTTCTTGGCGCCAAGATAATGATAAAATTTAACTCTCACCTTTCCTAGCTGAGCACCTACACCCTGAAAAAAGCAAAGCATTCAACCTTTTAACATCTGCACAGAAACTATAAAGTAAACTTTCACCAGAGACATGTAGCCAGGATGCTTTGGGAATAACAGCATCTTATATGTAGAAAAGTGCCCTCTGGTTTCCTTCTGTAATTAAGCACACCACTTGACAATAATTCTGGTGGATTGTAATCTCTCTCCCTGCCTCTCACAAACTCCATTTTTTCAAAGGAACCTCAATCATTTCATCTCAGAATTCTGGTTTCACAAAGAGAAGCCTTAAAATATTCCTTTCCAGGGAAAACCCACTTCTTTGCTTAGCTTATTTTCACAAAGCAAAGTAACCATTTAAGCTCAAAAATGCAATTTTCATCTAATTTGGTGTGGAGATAAATGGGAAACTGTGGCTTTAAACAAAAACAACTGTATCTATGCTGCAATCAGAGAACCTCAGGATCTTGAAGCTATAAGAAATCTCAGGAGCCATCTAGTCCAGCACCTTCTTTCTGCAACTTAAAAAGGACACCCATCCACCAGGTGAGCAGCTCAGACACTACTCTCAAAGTCATCTCACAAAGACGCTGGGTCCCACTGAACAGAAGGCATACTCATTCATCTACTTCTGGGCAGTGAAAATCTCTACCAAGGCCGCCATGTCACCAAAGGCCACGTGAGTTCAAATGATACAGGTTGCTCATAAAAATTAAGGGTCTTACAGCCAATTATCTATATAATCTTACCCCAGGGGTTTGTGGTAAGTTCCACCCTCACTTCATGGGAAGAGGTCCAAAGACCCAGCCACAGGATAGTCCACTGTGGGGCAAGATTCTGAAATCCACTATTCCCAGGAAGGTCAGAACAGCCGCATGGCCTTCTGCAGTGCCTCAGCTTTAGGACTGAGCGATTTCAGGCAGTTTCCACAGCACAGAAAGGATCATAAAGCAGCGTTTGAACCACATGAACTGACCAAACTCACCATGGGCAGCATCTCTCTTGTTGACCCCATTTCACCATGGGTGCCTGGAGTCTGGTACTGTCTTCCCCTTGCTCTGAGGACTTAGTATAATGTCTCAATCACAACAGGATCTCAAAAACTTTTCAAAAATCTAAATGACAATGGACGTCTAAAGCAGGAATCAGAAAACAGTCTTAGCTAGCCATAACAGAGACTAAGCTTCATTTACACAGAAGGCAAAAATGGAACCTCAAAAGTTCAAGTGTGAGAGGTCACAGTATTGGTTTTAGGGAAAACTTAACTTTCCTAAGTCCGAGTCCCATGGCCTTTCTTGATGCAGCACTGATGCTGGCTGCACTAACGTGGTGCTCAACCTTAGGGCGAATTAGTGACTTTTAAAGCCCCCTCATGTGGTATATGACTTCGACTGAACATAGAGGTTGCATGGCACAGTTAGGAGTACAGCCTGGGACCACAGTCCAAGGCCAAAATCCCAAATCTGCCCTACCGCTGGACATGCGACCTTGAGAAGGCCACTTAGCCTTACTCTGTTCCTTCATCAGTAAAGTGGTAACTCAAGGAGCCAGTGCTCACTAGGTGCTTAAAGCACAGCCTGACGCCATCAGCACTCAGGATGTCAGCCACCTTTGCTCCTGCTGTCACTGATAAGAGTGGGGATAATTAGGCTATGATGCTCTTTATTAGCTTAAATGCAAGTCATTTTTGTCACCACACCAAATGTATAAACTAAAGGCGACAAACATCTCTGGCTCTTTCTGAAGATTCAGAAATTGGTAGATTAGCTAATCTTATATCACAGTTTTTTTCTATGTTTAAAAACAACAAAGCCTAGTCATTGAAGAGAATAGATAACCTCTCAGAATAATAAAAATTATAAAATTCCATTCCATTTTTGCACACATTCCATATAGACATGTCAGAAAGCCTAAAATTAAAAGGTTTAGGCCTAGGAAATGGCACCCTGGGTCACCAAGGGTGATGTGGAAATGACATTAGCCTCAATGGTGGGAAACTGACTCCAAATTCCTGGCTTCTCAATACCCCTGGGACACCCACAAAGGTACCTATGAGCTTCCTCATCCATCTGTATCTTCTGTCTGCTTCTAGAGGAGGGGAAGAATTCCTTCACCTTCATTCTGCATTTTCTCCCTGGAGCCCCAGGGCATGGGTCCCGTGATGGATGAGGGACATCAGCCAGTGTTCACCTGTTCCCAGCCTCCATGAAACTGGCTCACATAATCAGCCTCCTTCATGGTGGGGTATGTTTAAAGTTCATCCTTACAAAGGAGATGTGCCATCTGTGAGAGAGTCTGGTACCTAAGATGATAAGACATGCAGACATCCAGGGCACAGTCCCTGAATGGGCAGCCCGGGTTTGAACTGGGCCTCCACCACTGGTCCCCACACCAAGGCATGTCACGTAACCTCTATAATCTTCCATTTTCTCATCTGAAAGATTGGAATTACTGACAGTATCTGCCTTTAGTATTGCGAGGATTCAAGGAATCAACCCGAGTAAGCTGCTCAGCACAGTCCTTGCCCATAGAAAGTGCTCGACACTGCTGGCTGAGGCACAGTTGCCCCTGATGCTGTTTTGCTGCAGTACACAGTAAGTGCTATCCTGAAGCTCTCATTAGGTTCAGAGCCAAAGCACAGATACATAAGAAAACTAAACTAACAGAACCTGTGTCAAAGCAACAACAGGACAAGGCAACAATGTAAGAAATTACAGGCCAGGCGTGATGGCTCAGCCTGCAATCCCAGCACTTTGGGAGGCCGAGGTCAGAGGACTGCCTGAGCCCAGGAATTCGAGACCAGCCTGGGCAACTTGGTGAGAGCTTGTCTCTACAATAAATCACAAAAACTAGTCAGGTGTGGTGGCGTGCGTCTGTAGTTCCAGCTACTAGGAAGGCTGAGGTGGAAGGATCGCCTGAGCCCAGTAGGTCAAGGCTGCAGTGGCCATTGACCGTGTCACTACACTCCAGCCTGGGTGATGGAGTAAGACTCTAACTCAAAAAAAAAAAAAAATTACATAATAAATGCATAAGCCAAAAAATACTGCAATTCTCAAAGCATTTCATGTATATGACCTTCCTATGAATCCCAAAAAAGTCTAAAGTAGTTAAGGCAGACAATTCCTCCCATTTTATAGATGAGAAAATTGAGGCTGAGACTAGTAGCAACTTGTCCCCGGGCACTGCGCTGAACATGTGGCCATATGGAAACCTGAAGCGGGTCCCTGGTCCCTCTAGACCTGGACCCTCCCATTTAGAGCTTACTACCTCTGGGAACATGGCTAAAGACCCCCTGCAAGAGACACACAGCAATGCTTGTGATGAGCATCACGCATAACTGTGGGTGTTCTTGGAATGCATTCTAGCTTCACCAGCACCTTGAGGGGCAGTGACCCCAGATAGATATATGATCTCTGTTCATACTGAGGCTTTCCACATGTCTCAAATATTCTTCCTCATGACACTATCCTCCAGGCTGGAATTCTGGGCCATGGCCACCCACAGACCCAATATCTTCTAGGCAGCTGTTTGCACCTCTTGCGAATTCTTCCCTTGGATGTCAGTTCAAGCTCAGGGCAGGCAGGCAACTTGTGCAGCCTTCTGCAGCTCACAGCACCCTCACCTGCTACCTATTAGCCCACTCATTCACGCATGTTGTGGGCATCTTCTGAGAGCTGACAACTCCGACACTGCACTGGACATTATTTGTCCATGAAGCACTTCATGGCCTCTTCTTGCTATAACCACCAGTTACTCTTGCATCCTCCTGGATATGGGGAATGACTCCTATCAGAACGTCCTTGACTTTCTGATTGATGGAATGACACAGCACAAGGGAGACTCACCAGAAGATCCCTGGAGTTCAGATTCGTGGGCACCTGGTCATGCCTGGCACAAGTGTACTCAGAGTGCATCAGCAGACTTCTGTGCTGGCCACCAACTTCTGTGCCTTCTCCAACACCACCTCAGGAATAGGGGACTTGACCTTCATCAAGTCAGTGTCAGAGGCTCCTTGGTTTAAAAGGTTCATGTCTCATAAGAGCTGTAACAACCTAAAAAGCAGTGCCTCCAGGTTCCCACAAGGGGCAGGACCAGCCATAGGAACCACTACCCCAAGGAGGACCAAAGGATGACCATCCAGGAATTTAGAGTCAGAGTTCGGAGACCAAATGCGACTGGCCAATCAAGGGTCTCACCCTCTCCCCACCCCACATATATATATATATATATATATGAATATATATGTATATATGAATATTTTACACTCACACATACATAGAGGGTGCCAAAAAGTGTAAACACATTTTAAAAACCAAAAAAACTGTATTAAAATTGTAATACTCATTATACCCATAACAAGTCACACTTGGTAGATGGTTGCACCAGCCAGTTCTACTGTCCTGTCTGTAGCATGGTGATGCTAGCATTCATTTGATTAATGCCGTCTTTTGAGCGAATGTGTATACGTTGGCACCCCCAATATATATTTTACCATAAGCAATACTGCCTAGTAACATACTTGAACTCAGGCTTTCTCTGGTTCCCAGGGGAATAGAGCTAAAACTGCACCAAAAGAAGAAAGCTGCCCAATGGGAATGGCACAGCTCCAGGTTCACTACAATGCCAGAGTGTTAAAACCCGTCCAGCTGTCAACCCGGATCACCCAATATCCTGGTACGTGTCCCTAGTGTGACCTTACTCAGGCCTAGTGTGCAGAGCATGGTGATCCTCACAGGTTACAGTCAGAGGTGAATCTCCAGATGGTGAGAATTCGCCTACTGAAGAGAGATGCCCAAGTGATGAGGAGGTAGGGTCTTAAAAGAGGACCATCATCCTGCTCATTTTGGCTTTTTGGATTTGGAAAGGAAAATCAAGACAGGAAAATGATGCCAAGAACCTGGGGCAGGCCAATGTCCATTTGAGGAGTACCCAGTGTGAAAGGGCCCATTTTACCACAAAATCTTTCCTGTGAAACCCCAGCCCTCAATCCCTAGAAACAGAGCTTCTGTCCTTGTCTTCAGGGAGCCACAACAATGGCAAAGGAAAGAGGAAGCACATCCCAGTATGGCAAAGTCCTTAACGAACTGCTACGTGTTTGTATAACAGAATCTGGGGATCTCATCTGAAGGAACCCTTAGCAAGTCTCATGTTTTATTCATGAGATTCCTGTGCATTCTGCATTCTTCTTCGTAATATATTTACATTCTTTTCGGGTTATAAATAATGTTTTTATTATGTAAAATCAAATAAAATTGACACTACAGAAAGATGCACCACATTCATCCTTGGCTTCAAGCATCCCTGGCACTCTGCCACCTGCCCCGAGCCCCACTTGAGAAGCTGCCATCATCAAGGAGGACTCAGCAGTCAGCAGTGAGTATGATAGGCTCTTGAACAGATGTGAGGACTCCCGTGGGCTCTGCTGCTTGTGACGGGGCTCCTAAGGCCACAGGTCACCAGTGCAGAGAAGCCTGTGGCTGCACCAATGCCCACCTCTCCCGGCTGAAGCTGTGCTGGACCAGGCATGCGGCACACTCTGGACACTCGAAGCCCACTGTTCAGGCCCGCTCATACAACCCCTGGAGCCCTGTCTTTGTAGAGTACCGGAACCAAAGCTGAGATAAATCCACTCACAACAGCCTCATGTTTTCTCATTACTTTCTTTTAAATAATGGAATAATGGCATTCGCTTACTTGTGCCCATTTTACAGATGAAAACCCCAGCCGTGGCTTGACTGGATACGGAAAGCTAGGAACCAGCAGAGGGAAAAGCAGAGTACAGGTTTTCCAATGGTCAATCCTGGTGCCCTTTTGATTGCCCTGTACCCCTGTGAGACAGAGCCTCCCTGGCCTCTACTGCCCCACTCCCACTGTGCCCCCCGAGGAGGTAAAAAAAAAATTGGGAAAATAGCAGGCCTATTTTACACTTGGCTTCCCTTACTAATTTTTTGGTGCACTTTGTCAGTGGTTCTCACTAACTCACAACACACCTCCATGAGGTGTGTAAAGCAGTCCATGTGACCTGTGTGCAACAGAGGGAATAAGACAAAGAAAGGCCAAGGAATGTGTAAGACAAAGAAAGATCAAGACAAACATCTCCTCATTTCAGCACACTGTCTTCCCTTAGGATGCTTATCCCGATTAATCCAGCTGTTTGGTTGTCATTTTCCTAATTTTCCTTGGGACATCTCAGTACCCTCGTTCCCAAGAAAAGTTCGCTGTATCTTCTTAAATCTCACAGAGCTCCTTATTACAATATAATTTAAATTAGTCAATTCTGTCTGTCAGTGTTTTCTACGTAGCTATCATTTAGCAATATGGTTTATTGTCCAAACTGAGTCACGTTTCAGAGGAAGAGACACCAGGACAATAGGCATAAGCCACACTGCCTCTCCTCTGCAAGCCAGGGC
Source organism: Carlito syrichta (assembly GCF_000164805.1). Taxonomy (NCBI): domain Eukaryota; kingdom Metazoa; phylum Chordata; class Mammalia; order Primates; family Tarsiidae; genus Carlito; species Carlito syrichta. The sequence continues at coordinate 241,444 of NW_007249505.1, forward strand.
ACTCGACACACAGACAAATGACACACATCCAGGCCTTCCAGCCAGCAGGGGACAAGGCACGTGAACTTGGACGACAAACACGAAAATAAGCACTTTAGCAAATGGTCATGCACACGCACTGAGACAGAGCTGAGACCCCATCTGGGGCTGGGGAGGAGAGAGAGGCTTTCTGGAGGAGGTGACAGATATGCTGTATTTCTTTCTTTTTATTTTTAAATAAATTTTGTCTATATTTAAGGTATGCAACATGATGCTAGGAGAGACATATGGAAAGTAAAAAGGTTACTAGAGTGAAGCAGATTAACATATCCATCATCTCACAGCTATTCATTTTCTTGTCTTGTGGCAAGAGAAGTTATAATCTATTCATTAAGCAAAAATCCTGAATACGATACAGTATTAACACTAGTCCTCATGCTGTACAATAGATCTCTAGACCTGTTCAGCCTACATATCTGTTACTTGGTATCCTTTAACCAATATTGTCCCAACACCCCCTCCACACACACATATCTCAGTAACAACTGTTTTATTCTCTATTTCTGTATATATGACTTCTTTTGTTATTTAGATTCCACATATGAGGCTATCCTGTATCTCTAAGGGCAAAGAAGAGTTCACAATGTGAGGAAGGAGGGAGGGCAGGAAGGGGGCCGGAGAGGCAAAGAGAGGAATCGGGGCAGGGAGATGGCTCAAGTGAGCCATGGAGGGAGTTCCTGTGTTGGCACCAGTCCTGCAGACTCAGACCTCCCGGTCCAAACATCCTCTGTGCTCATAGCCCCTGACACAGCAGAGTACACCTGAAACATACCACTCTGGCCCACACTAAGACATCCCCTCCCTAAGGACCACTTTCATTAGGGGCGCTGCTGCTGCAGCCTGCTCAAAACATGTGGTCTACTGCATGCTAACAATCTTGGGTGCCAGCCTGTCTCCCTGGATCACAGCTACACCCACCCCAACCTAATGATCTCGAGGTGTCAATATGGCCTCCCTGGATCAGAGGTCCGTCCACCACACTCTAATGATCTTGGGGTGCTAGCCTGGTCTCCCCTATATCAGAGGTCTTAAACACGTCGATGAGGGTCCCCTCTCTGAGTTCCTGAGGTTTAGGAGTCAGGAACGTGATTCCATTCTTGCTTCTCTACAGAAACAGACTGCTCCAGGGAGAACACCATTAAATGCATTTACAGCCTCAACTAGACGCAAGGAGTTAGTCCAACGCTGCAAATGTGGTTTCCAAACAAGGTCTAGAAGCCTGTGAAAATATTTAGAGAACATCAAGAGAAGGGGATGAAGCTTCAAAAATGGCTTGTGTCAGTATAATGGATCAGGTTAGGACATGGCCACTGAGACAGGAGGGAGACATGAGAAGAACCAGAGTGAGGGGGGCACACAGAGCCAGGCCACTAGTGCCCTCTGCTGACATGAGGCATCACATGAAGTGTCAACAAAGAGTGAACAGAGGCAGGCGCGCACCATACACGGGTGAAACAGTGTGAAGAGAGGCAGGCATGCACCACACACAGGTGAGACAGCGTGAACAGAAGGAGGCGTGTACCACACACAGGTGAGACAGTGTGAACAGAGGCAGGCACACACACACACACACACACACACACAGAAGGCAATATGAGCAGATGCAGGCACACATGTGCAAGACAATGGGAATAGAGGCAGGCACCCACACATATGCACATGAGACAATGTGAACAGACTCAGGCACACACATGTGTGAGACAGTGTGAACAGAGGTAGACATGCACACGTGAGACAACATGAACCGAGGCAGACATGCACAGGTGAGACAACATGAACCAAGACAGACACACACGCATGGGAGAGAATGTGAACAGAGGTAGGTACACATATGCATGAGACAGTGTGAACAGAGGCAGACACACACACGAAAGACAGTGTGAACAGAGGCAGGCATACATCAGTAACACTGTGAGCAGAGACAGGTTCACACATATCCTAATTCAGAAAAATAAAAAACAAATTAAAGCAGCAAAGTGTTTTCTTTCAATTATTTAAGTTTATCTGAAACATGTTTTTTTTTCAATGAAACTTAAAAAAATTTGGATGAAAACAAGAGTCTAAATATGGGAAGTGAGAGATATATAAAAGTTTAAGTTCTATTGGGAGCACATTTTGAAGTGCAACCAAATTGGAGACAGAGGTAAATTTAAGTATCTGGCTTCAAAGGTAGAGACGGTGACAAGAAATACATATCATTTGTGTTAATTCCTTGAATTAAGGACCAGGTTTTTTTCAGATGGCAACAACACAGCCTCTCAGGAGTTCAGGTCCAATCAAGAGCTGAAGGCTTCACTTTTATCTGCAGTGTATGGAGGACACCCCCTCGGGAGGCCCACCTGCCAGCTACCCCTGTCCCCATCTCCAGGTCAGACCAGCAACTTGCTATCATGAGCCATTATTATTGAGATCTCACTTAGTACTCCCAAGTTTGTACTACATCACTGAGACAGCTTCTGCTCTGAATACAGTCTGGATTTTGCTTCCAGATGAATGTATTTTTCTGGTAAGACTCTCAGAAAGAAGAGCTAAAGTTATTTTTTAAATCCTCATCATCCATGTAAAAAGCATTCCACGAGTTTATTGTACATAACAACTCCCTTTCCTGCAACTTCAAGAACATACTCTTCACAGGTAATACCCGAAAAGGATCAGTGGCTGTTATAAATGCCTATCAATAATCTGTGACAATCAGTCTGCCACTTGCTCCTCACATTAATAGGGATTTAAACTAGGTTAGATGGGTATGCAATTTCACTAAAAAAAAGTTTGAATTTTTAGGATACTTTAATCTAATACAAACTTTCTACTCTCTTCTAAGACAGTGTGACAAGACCATCACTCTAGAAGACTTTTGCCTGGGAGTAACAGATACATAAGTTATGCAAGGAGAATTTGATCCTGCCTTTGTTAACTATGCCTTCAAAGAATAATAAAGGACACAGAGGAAGGTTTTCTCATCCACATCTTAAAAAAATTAATTGTGAGTTCATCTAATTTCCCATATTTCTTTTCCAGACCATTGTGATATTTATTCCAGCATGTGTGTGTATGTGCGTAAGAGTTCTACCATATCACAGACTTTCACAAATTTGTAGAGATTCGGCTTGTTGCAATAAGGATGTAACGTAAACACTGCTGTTTATGACAAACATCAATACCAACATTCCCAAAGAAAAGTAGAATCCTCCAAATGAATTGTTTCCAGACTTCTCCTTAGAGGCCACTTTTCTATGGTTCCTTTCTCCTTTCCTCCCCATAAGACCCATGGAAAAGAATTTCAGGATGCATGAAAAGAAGGATACAGCAAACAGCTTTAAAAGAGCTGTCCAACTGTCTGCTGGAATTTGGGCTCTCCCATAGACTCATGCAATGGTCCTACAATTTGTCCACTTGGTCCACCTGTGGTCTTACTTCCTATATGCTGTCCACCCCTGCCGCCTACCAGGTGTGTGCCTAAGACACATCTCACAGGCCTCAGTCTCTTCACTGAAAAATGCTACATATCACGCAAACTAATCAAAGTATAAAGAAGAGGCCGCCAAACAGCAGAGATACAAGAAAACACATTTGGGATCACCAAGGACAGCAGACAATGAGAGTTTCTTTAGAAATACATCCTGATAAATAAGCACAACAGGGAAAAATACACAATAAACACCTGCAAGAAGCCTTCCACCAGCCCAGGCAATAATAAGTTAAAAGCAAGACACAAGAAAACACTACAGGAAGACAAAGGATAAAGTACAACTCCGGTCTTTACAAAAAGATTTGTTACAATGGTGACAACTTAAGGAATACATTTTAATCCATGACTGTGGTGCTTCTGGATTTAATTCATATTTCATTTATTGCAGCAGAAGCCTAGTGATTTATGAGCAAGCTAAGTGCAAAACACAGGGCACAAGTGTCTGTTGGAAAAACCTATTAAGTCCCTCTGAAACCTTTTCTGTATATCACGTCATGCACGGAAAGTTTAGATCTTCAACTGCAAACTTTTCTGGAGTAGAGTAGCTTGGTACCTAGCCCCATGAGAGTGACTGTTGCTGCAGGAGAATTGACGTAGATTAGGCACGACACCGTGACTGGCTTCAAAGGGCAAAGAGCCAAGGTGAAGCACAAGTCAAGCAGCTGCGCCGCTCCCTTCTGATCGGAGGAGGAACTCACAGCATTTCATGCTGGAAAACAGCCTTCAACATGGGATGGAAATCTTTCAGTCCTGCCTGTGGCAGAAACAAAATAGAATTCTTGGAACTTAGACATGAATGTTGTGAAACAAATTTGTCTTTCTTCCTAGAGAGATTGACAGATTAAGGAAATATTTAACAGAAGATCTGTGTTGCCTTCAAAGACTGGTAGAAGGAGTCAGTCTCTAAAAACCCTTGACTGGAAATTACAAGATTTAGGGTAACCTGAAAGAAGCATTCAACTTATGCCTGGGAATGACCAGAACAAGATTAACTAGTGCTTGACAATTGTATTAGTTTTCTGTTGCTGCTACAAATGACCAACAAATCTGGCAGCTTAGGTTAACATCCACTTGAAGCTTCTAGGAGAGCTGAGAGTGATCCCCAGCTGACAGCCGGCCAGAAAACGGGCACTCAGTCCTACAACCCCAGGAACTGAATTCTGCCAACAACTCTGAACTGCAGTCTGGCTGACACCTGGATGGCAGCCCTGAGACTCCATGTGAGGATCTTGAGAAGCCGCGTCTACGCATAACCCATGGGAACTAGGAGAGAAGGCGTGTGTGTTTTAAGCCGCTATGCCTGTGGTAATTCCGAGTGCAACACATAATGACTACGAAAGTGGGTGCTGTCACAACAAATGCATACAATGTGGGTGAAGCTCTGGATTCTGGCATTGGGTGCAGGCAGAAGGCTTTTGAGGAACATTAGAAAAAGCACAGATTGCCCAGAACAATCAGGAGGAAGGCAGCTCCTTACTACATGGGGCAGAAAGCTCGATGAGATTGTCCCCTACAGTGATGTGGAGACAGCTCTCGTGTGTGAGGTTGGTCCCATATACAGGGACTCATTTACCAGGGACGTGGGATGGGGCAAATGTGGGAGAAGAGAGACAGGAAAGCACTGTTAAGAAAACAGAACAGTGACTGGGTAACTTTGAAACTCAGCCTCTCGAGGTGGCAGAAGATGCTAACATTAAGAGACTGATTATCAGGACAGTGTGCCCCAGATGGAGGGGTGGCCACTCGACATTTTGTTGAAACCTCAGGAGGATCAAAAGGTCAGAGTGCAGTCACAGGAAAAGCCTTTCAAGAGGTCAAGGGAGCACCTCACAGGTCCTCAGTCAGACCAGAGTCTCAAGGGTGAAGGGTGAGGTCCCTCTGCCATCTCAGCAGGAGACAAGGTGGAGAAGAGATTCCCTTAAAAGATCTATAGTTTGGCTTACATCTAATGGAGTGAATCCCCATGAAATTCCCTGAAGACCCACAAGATCCTTAGAAATTTGTTTCGACTGAGACACTGTCAGATTGCACCAACAAGGACAGAGAGTAGACAAAACATAAGGAGGCTCTTGAACCCCAAACTTCTACAGGCAGGAAGGAGGTTAACAACCCAACCGAGCTGCATACATGTGCTACCTCCCAAGAAGAAAGAAAGATGACATGGAGGGTAGAGATGAGGTGGCTGTGAAGATAAAGTCATTACAGAAGAAACTTACACAGAACTCCATGGAAGCAGAGGCTAATCCAGAACTCTAGAAACAGGGCATCCCGGTGACCAGTCTAATACGCAAGCAGTGCGATCCTTATACAATAATATTTTAAAGCTAGGGTATGAAAGGGAAGATGAGAGTGAGTGCATCAAAAGTGTCTAAAAAGACATTTCAGCATGTGGAACAAATAAAGGAAACATTTTAGCAGCTCCTTACCAAAAAACACATCCAGCCTTGGCAACATAGCAAGAGCCTGCCACTATAAAAAAAAAATCAAAAAATTAGCCTGGCATGGTAGCTCACACCTGTAGTCCCAGCTACTAGGGAGGCCATGGCATAAGGATCACCTGAGTCCAGGAGGTCGAGGCTTCAGTGAGCTGTGATCATGCCACTGTACTCCAGCCTGGGCAACAGAGTGAGACCACAATTCCAAAAAAAAATTAAAAAAGAAAACATACACAAAGACTTTATTCTGGCTTACATTATATAGAGAGAGATAACATATTTTTCCCCAAAACCAGACTTTGGAAAGTAGTTATCGACAGTGATAGAACAAGGAGAACTGAAGAAGATTCGTCTCAGGCGTTGACACAAGCATCAATGTCCCACAGACTGCAGAGTCCAACAGCAGCTGGAAGAAGCCTATTTAAGCCATTACCAGACAAATCGCATGGGTGCACAAAACGGTCCTTAGCAAAGAGAATGGAAGGCAGTCACATACTCTCTTTACTACATGTGCGTCTAGACAAGCAGAAAGGCAAACCCCCACTCTTCTCCCAAGTGATGTGTCCGCCTTGCAAGAACCCCCACAGGATACTCCTGAAAGGTCAAAGTTCCTGGAACAGCTATGGTTTCAGCTTTGATTCTTAGGATCTTAGGATTATAATAATTTCTGCAAACATCTACTCACAAAAATGCTTCTCTGTGCATGCGATACCTCCACTAATGGTCAAATCTTATAAGTCACGCATCGACCCATTAGCAACGTAACCAGTCTTCTGTAATACCTATAGTCACCGAGAGTCTTAGAAAAGCTGCACTTACTTCTGTTGTAGCAGGTTGCCAGCACACCTTTGTCTGCAGGACTGGCACTAATGTGCCAGATCTCACCCGCTTGATGGAGGAGGACATTTTTATTTATAATGTTATTTTCATCATCAAAATCTATGATGTGGATCTATAAATACAAGAAAAGAGCAGATCAAGATCTCAGACACTTTCTTCAGTACCTTATTTAAACCTCATGATTACAAAGAACAATCAAACACATATTTCATGATAGATATATCTTTAATTAATTGTTATTATGCAAACAGTATGTACTTCTGTAATTTAATTCTTACTGGACTCCTCTCCAAAAACAAAGTATGAAATCCCGGTAGATTATTTTTAAGATTGCAGGTTATAGAACTGCCTTCTGGTTATATCCAGTCTTAAAGAAATAAGACATCAAATGCTCTGTACTCAAGTGGCTTTGAGGCTGGGCTATCGCTGGTGTCAGAGCCAAAGTTGCTCAGAGTTGTCCAAATCAGCAAGACCCTCCCAGTCTGCTATGTGACTGCCAGGGAGGGCAAGAGGTGGCAGGGCACTGCTGCCTAATTAGGTCTGGGACTGACTGTGGCCCACTCTGCAGTGGGCAGAACTCAACTCACACGTCAAAATGATTAAGGTGTGAAAGAGTGAGAAAGAACTATATATCAGAACATTTTTAACTTCTTAATAACAAATCCAACAGCCGTCAGTGCCTATCATCATATTTTTAATTGTAATAGTAGTACATTTTAGCCACTAAGTGAAAAAGTTAAATATGTTACCTCTATGCTTTTCAGGATAAATTTTCAGAAAAATTAAACTGATCTCACATTCAATCTCTTACCAATACTCAAATCAATGAGAAAACATAATTCTTCTTTTAAAAATAAATTTGTACTAAGAAAATATTCATGGATCTGCCCAAAGTGTTATATACAAGGATGTTCACTCTAGCATTGATTATTGTAATGAAAAATTAGAAGTCACTTAAATGCTCAGCAATAAGGAACTGTTCAAATAAATTGCAGTATCTGACTGTAATATAATATTATGGAGCCATTCAATATACCATAGAAGACTATTTAGTGGCATGGAAAAATGTCCATAATACATATTTAAGGAGAATATACAATAGAATGATACAAATGCTACATCCATTTTTTTGTTTAAAAAGAGCATGCCTGTCCAAACGACAGCTAGCAGGTAACTGGGTTATCTTTGGATGGTGGGATTACAGGTGTTTTTCTTTGATTTCTTTATGGTTTATTTGTATTTTAAATAATTCTTGATTAATATACATTATATTTGCAATCAAAATCAACATTAAATGCTATTTAATTATGGGTCCAGGATGCATCTACACGTTACCCTTGGCTTGGGTGGTCTCTTGTTTTATTCTTGACTGCTTCCTTTTTTTCAGTAGTTCAATGTAAAAACAACCTCCGGTCCTCCTATAAAGTCACTCTGGATTCAGAGCTTCATTCACCCGTGGCCATCACCCTTAAGAGCTGTGTGACAATGAATCGCAATTTCCTGCATACACAGTGAAGACACCAGCACTGGCCTCCTGGCATTAATGAGAAAGCAGATGTGGCGGAGCACAGCCTAACACAGAACAGTGAAGACGAGTGAAGACAAGTGCCTTCCCCTTCTCTTTTGGGGGAGACACTTAAAAGAATTACTATCCTCTTTGTTTTCAAAACTGTCTCCAATAAGTTTCTCCCTGCACCCATGACCCAAAGCAGTTCTCACAGTGGGTCTAGACCTAACATATAACGAAAAAGATGTGTGAGAATCTTCATGGCAAATTTACTCATAATAGTCAAATGCCTTAGATGTACAACAACAGAATGGGTAAATAAATAATGGTACATACACAAATGCAATATCTACAGTAATGAAAAGTACAACACACACATAGATGCTGTTGAGTGAGAAGAATCAGACACAAAAGCAACACACTGCGTGACTCCCTTCGTATGAAGTGAAAAACAGGCAAAGCAAATCTGGGGTGAGAACAGTGACCATTCATGACAGGTCCGGAGTTGGTTCAGACTTCAAGACTCTAACAGGGCTGTTGGGGTGCTAGGGATGGTCTCCATGGCAGTGACACAAGTGTGTGTGGGTGCAAGTACATGTGCATATGAACATAGGTGTGGGCGCATGTGTACATGAGCATGGGTATGGATGTGTGTGCATGTGTGTGGGTGCATGTATATGAATATGGGTTTGGATATGTGTGTGTGTGTGTGTATGTGTGCTTGTGTGTTGGTACATGTACACATGAGCATGGGTGTAGGTACAAATGCATGTGTGCATGTGTGTGGGTGCATGTGCACAAGTATAGATATGGGTGTGTGTGTGCACATGTGTGGATGCATGTGCATATGAGCATGGGTGTGGATATAGATGTGTGTGTGTTTGTGGGTATGTGTGCACATGAACATGGGTGTGGGTGCAGATGCATGTGTGTACGGGTATGTGGGAATGTATATGAGTAAAAATGCATCAAGCTGTATACTTTGGATATGTACATGTTAGTGTATTCTATTTATACCTTACAGGCAGAAATTCATTAGAATAAATATAAATAACAAATAAACAGGTGAGGAAAATTCATTCTTTTTTTTTAATCAGAGTCTCACTCTGTCACCCAGGCTAGAGGGCAGTGGCATGCTCATGGCCACTGCAGCCTCGACCTACTGGGCTCAGGGGGTCCTTACTCCTCAGCCCAAGTAGCTGAAACCACAGGCATGTGCCACCACACCCGGCTGATTTTTTTGATTTATTGTAGTCACTCGGTCTCACCATGTTGCTCAGGCTGGTCTCAAACCCCTGAGCTAAGGCAGTCCTCTCGCCTCCGCCTCCCAAAGTGCTGGGATTACAGGCTAGGAAAATTCAATCTTTATTATAATCAATGACTTCAAAATTTAAAAATAAGAATTTTGTGATACCAATCAATATTTTTTATATTAGCTAACTTTTTTTTTGTTTGAGTTGGAGTCTCACTCTATCACCCAGACTGGAGTGCAGTGGTGGCACATTCCCGGCCACCGCAGACTCCACCTGCTGGGCTCTGGTGATCCTTCCGCCTCAGCCTTCCAAGCAGCCGGAAACACAGGTGCACGCTACCACACCCGGCTAATTTTTGATTTTTATTGTAGAGACGAGGTCTCACCAATTTGCCTGGGTGGGTCTCGAACCCACAGGTTCGGGCAATCCACTCACCTCGGTCTCCCAAAGTGCTGGGATTACAGGTTGAGCCACAGAGCCCGACCAGCTAACTTTTTTTAAGTGGTAACAACCTATACTGAAAAGGCTATGGTAAACTATATAAATGCTATATAAATACACACACACATATAAACAACTATATAAATGCTAAAACTGAAACAATAATTTGATTTCTTGAAATCTGCTCCAAAGAATAAATGGACAAAAAATAGCATACTATGGAATATTATGTAGCCTTAAAAATTATGATTAAGATCAACTGTCAATACCAAAAATGTTATGAGAGCATTACATTTTTAAAGCAAGCTATAAAACAGCATGTAATTATATAAAACTATCACATGTGAACACAGACTAAAAGGTAATATGCAAAATCAAAAGTAATTTTTGTGTTGCTAGAGAATTTTTTTCTTCAGTTATTTGATGCCTTTCCTACTTATCAGGAAATCCATTAACACTTGAAAAAAGTGCACTTACATGTACTCTTTTGCCAAATCTACTCCTCTGAAATGCAGCAGGGCACCAAGAATACATAGGTGGACTCTGTGGCCCCACCTTTAGAAGAGCAGTGTCCCTCCACCCCCATGCAGGCTCCTGAGTCCCACATTGCAGGTCTCACCAGACACATCCCTCCTGCTCCCTCGTCCCCACAAACCTGGCCTCCCCACAAACCTGGCCTCCCTCGGAGGCCTACCTTTCTTCTCACTCCCTCCCCTCAAAGCTATTTTATTGCATGAGGTAAATATTTTCCAGACTCTGCTACTTGATCTAAATTCACCTCCATTTAGATTCATTTCTTTCTTTTCTTTTAATGAAGCCAAATGTGTGAATCATGACTAGAATTTTAAAAGAACAAAGGGAAATAGCATAGAACATATCAGATTGCAATACACATAGTGAAAGCAACTATTCTTTTGTGAAACTTTTCCCTCCCCCCTTCCTCCCTTCCCTCCTCCCTCCCTTCTGATTTATTTCTTCAACTAGCAGGAGCAAGGAAGATAGCCATGTCACTAGGTAGTGGAGAGCAGAGAATCTACATTCCTCCTAAGTCCATCTCTCCAAACTTGGTACAATCCGATAATAATGGCCCTTAACCCTCATTGCTATGCTTGACAGGTCAGGAATTTTCCCCAAATACAAGGGGGGACCTAAAATACCCTGAATTTTTTTAATTAAAAAACTGTGCATTTATTCTTTCATGTTTAAATTCCAGTCACCTTCAAAGTCCTCTCCGTTTGATGCAACACACTACTGAGACACTTTTCCCACTGCTCAAAATGGTTTTTGAACTCACCAGTTTTGCTGCCTTTTAATGCTTCTGCCATTTTTTGTTTTACCTCTTCCACAATGGCAAAATATTTCCCTTTGAGGACTTTTTTCATTGGGGAAACAAACAGAAGTAGATCAAGTGAATAGGGAGGGTGGGACACAGAGTCATGTTTTTGGTCAACAACTGCTAAACACTCAGTACGGTGTGGGCAGGTGTGCTGTCATGGTGGAAGAACCAGTCACCTGTTTGCCACAACTCAGGATGTTTCTTCCATAAACTGTGGTGCAACCTTCTCAAAACTTCCAGATAAAAACTTTGGCTGACCATTTGATCCGGAGGAAGATAATTCTGGTGTTTTTTTTTTGGTGGGGGGCCCCTCATATTTATTTTATGGTAGATTGATAGAAGGTACAAAGTACACATCTTCACTAAATGTTTTAACGGGTATATTCAAAAAGAATGGTAAAACATCAACCACCAAGAGCAAATAATGACAAAACAATGGCACTATGCTAAGTATTTTACATATTTTCATTCCTTTAATTCTTAAAATAGTCCTAAACGTATTATTATTAAACACAATCTACAAGTGAACACACTGAGGCTTGAAGAGTTGCAGTGCCTGGGCTCATTCAGTTAGACACAGCAGAAACGGGGTGAGGGAGCCACCCACCCCAGAGCATAAGTTCCATAGCCTTGCCCCCTACCACCCTTGTGGGGTGTGCTCTACACAGCAGCAGGCAAGCCAGGCTGAACGCAGTTTCCAGCTTGAGGAAAGGGCCTGAACCTCAACTCTTTGTTCTCAGGATAGCATCCCTAAAACCATTCCTGTGTAATTACAAAAAAAAGTTGAATAAATGTATGCAGTTACAAAAACAAATACTACCTGGAAAAAATACCATAATTAAGGTGAATGCAAAAGATTACGGGAACACACAAAAAAAGATTCTTTAATATTAACTAAGTTGCTCAGGAAAGATGGGTTATCCTGTGGGCAGTGCTTAAATGTTACTTTGACTTCTTCATGCCACATATGACTTAAAAAATGTGTTAATTGTTCATAATAAAGACCAATCTCATAGATTTTGATTCCTTATTATTACAGTTTTAAAAGTTGAATCTACCAGGGCTGGACGAAAGACACAGACTCTATAAAAATTTAGAAGAGTTATAAAATTTACTGTGAAATCCATAAAGATGGACTTAATCAACCCTTCCTCATTTTCTGGAGGAATCAGGGCTTAGAGAGAAGTGTTGCATATCTACAGCCCAGGACCACGCTGCTGAGCAGAGTTTAGACCAGAGCACCACTTTTCCATTTTATCTCTGTTTCTAAAATGAAAGTAAACAAAGTCTTGAGAATTAAAAAAAAAAAAAAAAAAAAAAAAAAAAAGATAAAGATAAAATCAGATATGAAAAACCAAGAGCTACCCTCTTAGGGAAAGAGCAGGATCCAATAGCTTCTCTAAGGGCAAGAGCTCCCCCTTCCACAGACCACAGCCCTCCCCATTCACACCTGAATTCCCATCAGCCCGATGCTATCGTGTTGTCCATAACTAGAATCTCCCTGCTCAACTGGCCACTCCTTGGGAATAATGCAGATTGCCACCTGGAGCAAGATCTTAGACAGAGCAGCCATTTTCATGTTCTTATGTTGCTAGTCTTCTTTATTCTCAGTTAAAGTTAGTAACCCTGAATATGGAGTCTCTACTGCAGTCTGTTTTGCTTTGGTGAGATAAGCTGAAATGAAAGTGACGTGGGAGCCAGGAGACCTGAGCTCGAGTTTGGATTCTGCCACTTTCTGGCTGTGGCAGCTTGGGCAAGTCACTAACCCTTTCTGGGCTCTTGTTTCAGCATTTGTAAATTTAGGGAACTGCATTCCCAAGATCTCTTTGTTCTAATTGAAACACATACTGATCCTTTAGCTAGGAATTTAAATAGTAAGCAACAGAGTTATTAAGTATGCTACACACTTCCCAATGTTTATTAGACCAATACTAGAACTGCCACTTACCTACACATATTAATACTCTTTACTTGAACAAATAAAGCCCAGGATAGCCCTTGCCCATGAAGCCCAAAAAGCATACTTGGCAGCCTGAGGCAAGGGTCAGAGTGAGGAAGACCCCTTGTTCCAAGACCTTCCTCCACCCCAAGAGTGTGTTTCTTGGGATAACGGACAACGTGACAAAGGGTCCTTTGCAACATGCAGTCAAGGACTGTAGAGAAAGCTGGAACCTAACTAGATCACTGGAATGCCACCAGCTGTCTCTTTTATCACAGTTTTAGACATGCCTAAAAATTAGAAAGATGTTAAGTAGAATTCTGTACTTAAAAAAATAAATAAATAAAACCATGGGGCATGATCAATATAGTGAGACCAGAATACTCAGACAACAAAGTGGAGTACAACTCGCAGAGGCAAGGAAGGAAGGCACAGTGGGAGGGTGGCACCATATTTAGCTTTCTCTTTATTTATACTGGTACAAACACATGACTTCTGCCAGGCATTGGAGTCCAGTGAAAAACCACCACCACCAACATTGCAGAGAAATGCCTTAAGGAAGCCTACAAAACAGACGACTGGAAAATCTCTGTGACCCAGAGTCCACGTGTACTTCTTCTAGCATGTCTTGTTAATCAGAAGCAGCAGCAGACACCATGCCCGCCCTCCCACCACAAACCCAGGGCAGACAAACACAAGGCAAACCTACTAATGCTGCAGTGCTGGGTCTCAGGAGCTGGCCCAATGGCAGCAGGAAGGGCCACGGAAGGTTTTGGGCATTTACTCCTCATAAGTCCAGCAGGACAAACTGGCCGTTTGTTTTGACCCAAGTCAATGAATATGATAGAATTCACTGAAGCAAAAGGATGGAACTGGATGTTTGTCACAAAATGTAATAGATGCCAAACAGAACATCACAAGATTTCCTCGTAAAAAATGAGTGTGTTTGCTACAGCAGAACTAATTATTACAAAGGTTTGTGACTTCTCTTAAAATACATCTATCCAATGACAACCTGCTCAGTGCCAAGCATCAAAAGGATACAACGACCTTTGGTCCTCAGAAAACTCACAATACACGTCAGAGATGTGTCAAAGTAACTTGGAGAAAAATAAATGCAGAATAGAAGTAACTGGAATCTTATATAATATAAAGCCCTATTATTAGAGGCATACATATACAAAGATAGACAAAAGCACAGAAAAGACAGCAAGTAGTTCCAAGCTGGGAAACGGGAAAAAGGGAAAGATTCCACAGAAAAGATGACACGAGCTGTGGGTAGGAGAAATGGAGACTCAAAAACCCTGAACAAAAACCATAAATCTCACCGCAAGACTGAAGAGTCATCCCACCTGAACTCTTGTAGGCATGCCAATGGATCTGAGGGTCAAACCTATTTTTCAAAAGAGTAAGGATAAAGAATAATACCAGAGAGCACTTTAGATATTATATCTCAGACTCGATGAATCTGAGAGCTGAAAAGAACCTATTAAAGAATTCTCAAGTATGGCAGACCATCTGGGGATGCACACTAAAAATACAGGACCCCTGAGGATAAAACCCAGGATAAAGAAAGTGAGATAGAGAAAGAAGAGTCGTGGGATGCTTGGTACCATGGCTCAAGCCTCTAGATCAGGCCTCCCCACAGAAGGAAGCCAGGATACCTTGTGATGCTTCGATTACCTAGGGCAACAAAGTCCCTTTACCAATAAAGGACGAGAAGAGGGGAGGAGGCAAGGAGGAATTTGAGAAAGGGAGAAGAGACTGATTCAGCTCATCTGGAGTAGGGCTTGGAACCTGAATTTTTACCAAATGCCCTGGTGATTGTGAGACCAGACAAGGACAGGACTTGCAGGCAGAGAAGCTGCAAGAACAAAGCTGTCATTAATCAAAACACAAACAGAATAATATAGCTGTTCTGAGAAACTAAAAAGTTGCCCTGAGAAAGAAATGAGCTGTTTTGTCATTGCCCTTCAGTGACATCAGCCTTTTCATTGAGTAAGATCCTAAATCAGGGCTCTGTGAGAAGAGGGCAAATCCTTGTCTCTTTGTCATTCTGGCACTCCCAGATGTCTCCAGAAGGAAGATTAAGACTCATCCTTTATCTACATATGAAATAGAGAGTCACCAACATGGAAGAAAAATCTGTGAAAAAAGCACACTGCAGAAGCAAATAAAAAGGCTTCAATCTAAAATCCCCTTGTTTTGGCCAGGCTTGGTGGCTCAGCTTGTAATCCCAGCACTTTAGGAAGCAGAGGCAAGTGGACTGTCAGAGCCCACAAGTTCAAGACCAGACCGGGCAACTTGGTAAGATCTCATCTCTACAATAAGTAAAAAATTAGGGCAACCCCTTTGAGTCCCCTCCCACTGTGGGAGCTTTGCTGTCCTCTCAATAAATCCTGCTTTCTCACTTAAAAAAAAAAAAGAAAAGAAACGAAAGTAAAAAAAAAAAAAAAAATTAGCTGGGTGTGGTAGTGTGGGCCTATAGTTCCGGCTACTAGGAAGGCTGAGGTGGAAGGATCACCAGAGACCAGCAGGTTGAAGTTGGGGTGGTTGTGAGTGTGCCACGGCACTCCAGCCTTGGCGACAGAGCGAGACTCCAACTCAAAAAATAAAAAAATAAAATTAAAATAAATAAATAAAATCCCCTTGTTTCTTGTCCCTACCTTAGCTTCCCTGCTGTGTAACCCATGAGCACATCTCCTCTGGGAAAAAAAAACTCCATCTTCTTCCAAAGAAGGACCTCAGAAAAAGGGCAAAGACCCCAGAAATCTGAACACAAAGAGCTCTGAACGAGTCCCGTGCAACATGGGGACATACAACACAAACACAGTTCATCCCATAAAGGAAGCTTGGCAGCTATGACAGTCCTAAAATTTTCAGAAAAACAGCACGGCTGAATTAAGTAGTAATGATGTAGGTACAGGGCATCTTCCAGGGAATTAATGACTACCTGGGAGGAGCCACAGCCTGAGGCAAAGCCAGGAGCATCTGCCATTCCCAGCCACCAAGCCCCAGGAAAGGCCTAGAGAGATGGAACTCCAATGGGAGGGGCAGGGGGCTCCCGAGCTGGGCAGGAGGAGGCACCTGTCTATTGTCACTGATGGGACGAGGGGCACCAACTACAGCCCACAGCCAGCCTGAAACCTTCCCAGCACGTCTCTCCTGCTCTATCCAAATGCACACAGCTGGGAAAAACAGTGAGCCCAAGCGTGGGATAGGAAGGAGCAGTCCTGATTCTTGGGACATGACATCTTACAGAGACACTGCATGGCACGAGCACAAGCACACTTCTTACACATGTGTACAAAAGTGCACATTAAGTCTTCAGGTTCACAAGCACATCCATAGCACATGCCTTAGAGTTAAACTGCAAATTTAAATGAGAGGAAGGGAGGAAGGAGAAACAGAGAGGTGTGTTTTAGTTCCAATTCTGCCACATACCAGCTCTACAACCTTGAAAACCAGGTAATTGCCTGGGGTCAGCTTTCTCACAGTAAGACCTGTTCTGTCAACAGCTGCAACAGATAGGATCTAGCCCTAACCAGCCCTGCTCCGGGGGCAAGGTACCTCTTCCAGCCAATCCGCCCACCTCCCCAGTCCAGCAGCAAGCCTCAGTCAACTGTAGGCTCCAGGAAGGGGATGGGACCTGTTTTACTGATTGATATACAGCACTTCCTACAGGGCCTACGCACAGCAGGCTCCAAATGGATCCTCCACAAAAGGTTTTTGCTAAAGATAAGGACTCCATAAGTGCAACTGTGAGAAGGACAGAGAGGGAGAGGATGCCATGAGATGATAACACTAACACTACTAGGAATATCTGCATGTCCATTTCACCATTTCACTGAACACTCAACTCAGGCACCAATCTTTGCTCAATTTTTGTGTACTCAGTACATAACAAAGAAGAACTAAACAGTTCTGTTAATCTACTAAATAAGCATGTGTTGAGTGAATGAATGTCTCAACAATGTCACATGCCTTTCCCAGAAAGAGAAGGACAAAATCAGCATGTCAAAACATATATCATGCTATCATATGGATCACATACAAAAGACAACTGCAGGTTAAATGTAGAAATAGAATATTATAAGACTTACCTTTAATTCAACCAGGACTAGAAAAATATAACTAAAGCCATAGGCTACAAGCCTGAATTAGCTGTATAATTAGCAAGTTTGAAAGGAATGAGACAACAAATTATACAGTCGTTTTACAGGCAAAACACTCAAGTAGCCATTACATATTCGAGAATATGGAAACGATTACCAGTTTTTCTTACCATCAGAAAGTTGAGTTTCTGTATAAGGCTGATCATTTAGAAGGATGGCCAGGCATGATGACTCACATCTATAATCCCAGCACTTTGGGAGACGGAGGCGGGAGGATTGCTTGAGTCCAGGAGTTCAAGACCAGCCTGGGCAACATAGCAAGACCTTGTTTGTATTAAAAAAAAAAAAAAAATCAAACAATTAGCCAGGTGCTCGTGTGCGCCTGTAGTCTCAGCTACTCGGGAGGCTGAGGTGAGAGGATCGCTTGAGCCCAGGAGGTCAAAGTGAGCCAGGACTGCACTACTGTACTCCAGGCTGGGCAACAGAGTGAGACTCTGTCTCAAAAAGAGAGGACAAAAATCTCTCATTTAATACAAAAACATTTCTTTTACTAGGTCCAGAGACTGATGACTTTTCATCTTAAAACCTGAAGTGTTTGTGGCAAGAAACTGCATTTGATGAAATAGGAACAGCGAGTCGTGAACTAGATTTGTCTTAGGAGGCTGGTTTCACCCACCAACCTGGGAAAATTATTAGGTGAAAAGTAACCCTTTATGCCATAAAGACTTTTTAAAAAATATAGATTATCAACTTATGTCAAATCCATTTCCAATCAGCAATATCATCCCCACTATTGTAGTACGGCATAATTAAGAAGGCAGCTAAGGTAGGAGACCCCGTGCCATCAAGGTGCCTGGCGCTCTCCAGATGCCAGGGGAAGACAGTTTCAACCTCTTCCCCTACATTCTTGGGCCTGACAACTGCTGCTGTACATACATTGTAGTTTTGTATTAAACTGTTAATTAGAGCTTTGACAAACATAAACCAGGTGTATAAATTTAAGGCATATAATAAAACACATTGTTGACCAAAAAAAAAGATACTGGGAAACTAACCCAAGTGATATCAGAAATCTTCCATTTAGGAGGAAAGGAAGAAAAAAATGGAAAGCTTCTTTAATTAATTGGATTTTACTTTGTTCCAAAAAAGATTTAAGGCACTTTATGTCATTTTGGGCTGATCCTTCCTTAACATTACCACACGGTATACAACTACGGTTGATAAAATCAGGTACAAAGTAGGTTATTCATAACTATCAGGCTTTATATGGCCTCATTTTGTTTGTAATTCATGCATTTCTGTTGGCTTTTACTTTTTAAAGCTACATTTGGAAAGCAGATTGCCATGCTTCTCCATCCTGTCTCTGCACCATCATCTCCCAATGTTTTCACTCCCAGGTTCCCCATCCCTGAAACTGCACACTGTCTTCATGACAGATCTTCTTTCCCTTTAAGGCGGTCATTGGTAACTATTTTTATAAATGACTCTCATCTTATATTTTTTTCCAGGAGAAAAGTAGCACACACACACACATACACATTCAAAAAACAGAAAAAATTAGAAAATTTTATACCCTGAATACAGTAGTCCCCTTATCCAAGGTTCTGCTTTCCAAGGTTTCGGTTACCTCTGATCCAAAAACATTACATAGAAAGTTCCAGAAATAAACAATTCATACGCTTTAAAGTGTATGTCATTCTGAGTAGCATGATGAAATCTTGAGCCATCCCACTCCCGTCCACCTGGAATGAGTCATCCATTTGTCCAGCGTTCTCATGCTGTAAAAGCTACCTGCCCATTAGTCATCTATATTTGTCTGCTCCTGGCATCCGACCATCAACACAGTCAGGCCTTGATGATCCAGGTCACCCAAAGCAGATGCTCCTCCTTCTTTGGTACCAACAGTAGCCTAATGCTATAGCACAATGCCTAAGTCATTCATCTGACTTCATCTCATTGGGTAGGCATTGTAACATCTCACTTCATTCCAAGGATTATAGTACAATAAGATATTGAAAGAGAGAGAAAGATCATATTCACATAACATTCATTACAGTATATTGTTATGTGTTCTATTTTATTAGTAGTTATTGTTATTAATCTTTTACTGTGCCTAATTTGTAAGTTAAGCTTTACCATAGGTACGTATGCAGAGGAAAAATCACAGTATATATGGTATAGGGTTCAGTTTTATCAGCGGTTTCAGGCAACCACTGGGGGTCTTGGAATGTGAATAAGTGGGACTACTATACTCCTAACACCTGAAGATAACCGTTCACTCAGCATTAGCCCTTTTTGACCTGTTTACTTCCAGTCTTTAATCTAAGCAGAGATTCAATTTTGCACTTTGCTTTTTTATACCACAGTGATCATATTGGGATTTTCACATTCCACAGAATCATCCAACAGTTCTTAAGTTGTGATGTTTATTAGTAGTCTGTAACTTTTAATGACTGTAATGAGGGAATACTCTTCCACTATAAGTAAGCAGATCCAACCAGATTGAAGCATATGAATCTGCCATTATAAATGGCAATTTCTTGTTGTTCTGTCTAATATTTGCACATTTTGATGTTCTGATTGCTTCTAATTTCTTATAATTGTAAATACCATTATAGCTAATATTCTTCGTGTATAATGCTTTCTCTAGGTTTTAGACACAGGAATTACAGATTAAATACATAAATATTTACCTGCAAAGCTCTAGTCATATATCACCAAAATACTTACCAAAATAACGATGTCAATTTTAAATCCCTTATCAATATGCGATAGCGACAATTTCACTATACCCTAACCAGTACCGAATATTCTTCAGTAGCTATTTTATGTCATATTCCCTGTGTGATAATGTTGACTGGGTAGAGGCCCTGTACCATTTTTGACATGGCCCTGTGTACATTTCCCCAGTACCAAAGATAGTGCACATCTTCATAACTGCCAAAACATCTCTGTGAGACACACTTTTATCTCCATTTTAGTAATGAGTTAAACAAAGTCCAGTAAGATTAATCCATTTGCCCAAAGTCACCTAGTGAGTGCCATGCCATGAAATGAATCCAGCTCTCATGAGTGTCCACTACAGAGGCCAGAAAAGCAAATGGGTTTCATCTTGCATGCCCCCCTGGATCAACAACCTAGAACTCCAAGAGGTGAGACTGGGTCCCAGTCCACATTCATCTAGAAAGAGTGCTATGAGCAACTGACCCATGCAGGAGAGGTAGTTGTAACCACATACTCCAGATTGCTTCTCAATCATTTATAAACAGCAAAAGCAAAACAAAACTACAAAGCAATGCTAACAAGAATAAGTTTAAATTATTAAATGCAATAATTATATATAGTTGGATAATATTCTCTGATTTGAAAAGATACATTTAAATCCAATGAAAGTTTTATTTTGTTTGTGGCATTAATTTTTTTCTCAAATGTTGCTTGAAAAATCAAGAGCAAAATGGTTATACAACTAAGAATAGGCTTAGTAATTAACATGTATACATTTGTCAAAAATAGTTACCTGATTATCATATTTAAGAGACTGTGTCCCAACCAAAAACCGAATGGCATCTGTTTCTGCAGTTTGAGGTGTTAAAGCACGTGCCTGCAGGAGGGAAGGAAAATGCATACACATTTATGAAGTTAGATTTAATAGAGATTAAAAACGCAGTTCATCTCATCTACTGTTGATGAAGTATAAATTAGTATAGAGTATATGGAAGGCAATTTAGAAACATGTATTAAAAGGCTTAAACTTTTGCACACTTCTAACACAATAATTCCACTTCAAATTTGTACAAGGAAATAATTGTAAATGGGCACAAAAGTTAAGGAATAAAGATATAACTTACGTACACTATAATTTTTTAGTAAAATCATTATTTCATAGTCACAGATTAATTGAACAAAATTATACCTCAACAATACAGCAGAAAATAGCATCCAGCAATAGCAGAGAAGACAGTTTAAACCAACTCTTCTGCAGACAACAACTAGAAAAGCTAAAGGAATACTCAGAATCTGTTTCAAGGCCTCAGAGAATTGCCAAGGCAGTGAAGACATGCCAAGATCCAGGTCAGGAGAGAAGCTGGGGAGAAAGCTCGGACATGAGGCCACTTCTTACCTATAGGCCTCTGTCAACTTGGAAAGTGTGGTTATAAGGCTGATGCTGAGGTGCACTTTGACAGACTAAGGGAGCTTGGGACACAAAACACCCCAGTAGCCGGGCTCAGTGGCTCAGCCTGTAATCCCGCGCCTTTGGGAGGCTGAGGTGAGTGGATTGCCTGAGCCCGCGGGTTCGAGACCCGCCTGGGC